>NW_008823871.1:245064-254995 GCF_000699105.1 Pygoscelis adeliae | reverse complement strand
TTTCCCTAGTTCCAGCTGCTTCTCCTGTTTTCTTTTGCACTACAAATTCTCTATATAAAAGGAAACCGCACATGAGTAGAGCTTAAGAAAGAGCAATTCACCCTTAAGCATTTGGCATACCTTTACTTAAAAAAATTTAGAAGTTTATACCTCAGCATAAGGTGTCTTGTCTGATTGTTAGATAACTTAACAATACTTGTAAAGTAACACTACAAAACTTGAAGTCTTTCAATTACATTCCTACAGTGAAAGGATATAGCTTGGGGACAAGTGGGGGAGAAGAAAAATATTTCTCTGAGCATTCATTTACTGGGTGATGTATGCATACAATAGACAAGCATCCTTTCAAAAAGTTTAAAAATTGTTAGCCAAAGAGAAACGTATTAGATATTCTTCCTCCTTTGGTACTTTTACTTAAAATAGTAGCTACTTGTAAAAGAACAGTTAAATGAGGATAATACCTGTTCACGCGGTTGTTGCTGCTCGTCATCTTCTTTCTTCTTTAATTTTCTCTCCAGCTCCTCAATTTTCCTTTGTATTTCTTCCTTCTTCTGTGCTATGGCCTGCATCTCCTCTAAGGAGGAAAAGCTTATAAGGCACAACGCATACTTCACATGCAATCTGTGGCTAAAGCCTGAACTATTTTTAAAGGGGCTAAAACCTCTGGTCTTCTTTCCCCGTTTCATGGCTTACATGTAAGGCTGTCAGATATGTTACTTTCTCTGTACCTCAGAGCAGTTAAATAACTATTCCAGTAGAAAAAGAAAAGCAGCTGCAATAACAGACAGCTGTATGCTGATAAGAAGTATAATTTTATGATTCCATCTCAGAAAGTCTTATGTCTTCCCCTTTTGAAGCATACCTTCGGTTTTCTTTTTTGCTTTCTTTCTGTAGATTTCAGCTCGGATCTCTTCCAAAGAAAATTCTTCGACTCCAGCATAAACTTTATCTTTACAGTACATCACCACCTCTTTCTTTTCTTGAGTATCCTGATGATGATTTTGAACTCGCTGTAGTGGATCCTCCTCTTTCCCAGGTTTGCGAGCACTTAAAACACGGTTTATGCTGGGTTCAATTTTGCAGGGAGTCCTGGAAAAACATGCAGTTATTACTTTACTTATATGTACTTCGCTGTAACACAGAAAAGCAAGCATAGGAGAGAAAATAGCTAATTTCAGAAACTAGCTGTAGAATAGTCTGAAGACATTCTGTTCTGTCGATAGGAAAAACAAACAAGAAAAATGGAATGATAGCAGATAAAAGGCAAGCATACCAACTCAGAATTGTGTAATCAAAAAACCCCCCAAAACAAAGTGTTAATAAGGCCCAGTCAAGAGCAAATAAAATTCTTATGATACTCTGAATTGCTGTGGATTCTGGAGCAGGATCTATGTTTACTTTAGCTCCATCGATCTGTGTGACCACACAGGTGACAAGTCCCTAATCATCCTACAAAACAGTTTATCTGGGAGGAGAAAAAAAAACCAGAATCATCAGGACTTAAAAATGGAAGATCTTGGACTTGGAAGATTAAGCCTGGGATTTTAGATTAAGAAAAACAGGGAAGACTTAAGGTACAGTAAGAGGGTAGTTTGCTCAAGGAGAATGTTTTGCATGCTGAGTGACAGAAATGAAGTGCCCCATTACAAAACAAACAAACAAAACCCCATCACTGTACAGTGAAAGGAGTCAGTAGCAGTCAATTTCTTAGCTTGGAAGTGCTCTCTGAAAGTGCTACATGCTAATTTCAGGAGAGAGAAACCAGAATTTGTACAGTTTCACAGATACCAGTAATCCAGATGAGTTCAGCAATACCTCAATTGTACCTCAATAAAAGATGATCTGAACAACTGACCTTGAAAAATTTACCCTGTGGTCTGGGTAAATAGTCAGTTCAAAAGAGAAAACAGTGCACAGTTCCAAGTTTTGTTTTGCACGCGAATGGACTCACAACCCTAAGACCATTTGGGAGATTATGAGGCAAACAGGTGCTCCTAATGGTTGGGTTTTTTAAAGCTTTTTTTGTGGGGGGTGGGGGCTTATTACCAAGATCACTACAGGGTCCTTCTTCCCAAATCTCCGGATGGCAACTGATGCCATGATTTGCACCATGTTTACACAGTTTCAACACAACACTTTCAGACTTGATTTGGTTGACGACCAACCATGAGGAAATGGACTCAAAGGCAGAAAAAAAAAAAAGTCATCTGCCTTTAAACTTTCAACGACATAGTATAAAACTATGTACAAACTCTCTGCTGAAGCTGCTTACAGCTAATTTAGCATGATGTTCTGTTCCCACCCGTTCCTTCCTTTTCCCTGGTGCAAAGAGATGCTGCCTTCTGTAAATAACATCTTCATCTGGGAGACCAGCATGTCAAGAGATTTAATTCTATGGCATCACTGACTTTCAGGAGCAAGAAACAGTCTTATAGCTTAGACAGAAACTTAATTTTTTACATATTCTTAACCTAAATTATGATATGTCCTTGGTCAGAGCTATTCTGCAGTCCACCTGCAACATACAAAACCCACAGGAAAAATCCATGCTGTTAGCCACCTTTCAGCATTCTTTGATTACATGCAATTCAGAGCCAAGGAAGCTGTCTAACATCAAACATTCTCTTCCACTTCCCTTTTAGGAAAAGCCTGTGTATTCTATGGCCATCATTAGCCACAGAAAAAGACAGGTAAGCAGCTTTGCAAAATAATGCTTTTTCCTCTGCTCTAATAAAACAGAGCAACCTCATCTCCTGGGCTTTATCAGCATTTCAGTGAGCACAGTACAAGCAGAAAGGTAATTTCAGGCCAAACAGCATACTTCTCGATAACCTAAGCAACACTGTTGTCATGGAAACATGATAGCTTGTTTCAGAATAAAACTCCAGATAGAATGAGCACAGACTTTCCAAAATAGAGGAAAACAGCAATAAGCCTGTCTCAATTCATGGCTGCTTTCATAGCAAACAGCATCCTAAGAGAGGTAACTGTGTTTTTGTTGAAACACATCGAGTTAAGCTATTAAACTAATTAGCATATATAAATGTGCTATAGGCTCCCACATAATGAGCAGCAATAGTCAAATACTTCCCATGTCCTTATGCATCCTCCACTGAAGCCTCTGCTGTCAAGCTAAAGTACTAAGAGCTTCCAAGTTGAGAGATTTTTAAATTCTTGTAGATCTGGAGGTTTGGCTACTTGGCAAAACAAGTCAGAACCTTACGAAGCAGCTTTTATCATTTCAAATGCAATCCCCACTGCAAACCGAAGACTCACATGACTTGTTGCTGAGCTGACTCTTCCACATACGGGGTGAAACTGGGCAGTGGGCAGGGCACTTCTATACCAGAATTTGCACTGCTGCGAGGACGCTGAGGAAGGAAAAGTCAATGTTAACAGCTTAAAGGTTCATGTTTAGACTCTACATTCCTCTATACTCTGAATCTCCCTTTTCCAAGTGTTTGGCTCTTTTTGTTATTTAAAAAAATTAAGCCTGATAGACTTTTCCAAGATTAATTTACAAGATCAATTCTGTTCTGATACATAAACAGTTACAGACCATCATCTGAGCACTGGCACCTAAAAAAGCAAGACACACTCCTCCTGCATGTCCCCACCAGTACCTAGTTTCTGTTACTGAGGGAATGCTGGTCAAGCTTGTTGCAGTTGCTCCTCGTTTTCCAGAAATGCTACAGTCCTCATTTTTCAGCCAAGACTGTCCCAATTCTATGATAGTATTCCTTCTGCTTCCACCAAGAACCTCCAGACTTCTCAATTTTCCTCTCAAGAGGCCATCCCAGCACCACAGAAATCCCTTAACTGCTTCTGGGGTCCGTTATTTAAGAGAAGACAGATGGAATTTAGTCTGACAACATGCTACTCTCATCTGCCTATTTCAAATTGCCCTAGACTCTTAAGCAGAAAAAGTTACGTGGAGGGGATATTTCACAAACTGACTTCTCTTTTCCATCATTTTTCAAACTGTTTACTTAGCCACCTTCACACTGGCAATAAAAGAGATGCCTCTTTCCTCTGTGCAGCTTTTAATATCTCAAAGCGTTCACAAAAGGTTATTCTTTCACTGTAATACAAGCCAGAATGAGCACCACACTTCAGCGAAGGGGAATTAAACATCTTCAACTCTTCTGTTAGTTGCAGATTTTTTGGGGGTTTGTTTTTTGTTTGGGGGGGTGGGGGGGTGGTGGTTTGGGGTTTTTTTAATTAAATCTAACAAATTTCATTAAAGTGGGAACAGAGAGAACTCTAAGGACGGACATTGAAAGAATACGGAAGCATTTGGGGACCAGAATGAATGTGTTAAGCAGCCCAAAGCAAGGCAACTGATAAGAGAAGTTTTACATTAATAATTCTTCCTCCCCATTCTTCTCAGCTAAGTTAAACCTGTGATTTACTGAACTTTTCCATTCACTTAATTAAATTGCTTTGTATCTGGTAGTAATTATTCCTGGAGTTTCTATGAATTTCAGCACATTTGCTTCCCTGCCCTCATCCTAGTTTTTGTTTCTAAGTTTCACTTTTAACAACTTCTATATTGAGAAGTCTAAAATATTTTTAACATGATTATTTTCTATTCTTCCCCTCTAATGTACAAAGAACAGGGGAACACTGGGCATTATCTAAGGACATATGAAACAAACTTGATTTCATAGGATTAATTTCCTTCAGATAATGTCTTGGATCATTTCTCTAGAACAGCTTAAACACCTGTAGCACAGCTGTTTCTTTTCATGTCTCCAGCATTAGTTTAAACCATTGGAACCTACTTTCTGTCATCCTATTGTCAGGGTAAATATTCCGTTGATGCAGTAGTTCTTCAGTTCTTTTGATCTCCACTCTTCTGTTTGCCTCACAAGCACGTCAAAACAGACTTGCAGAATGCTGTACATGCCTTATTTTCATAAGAAGATAGGCAACAAGTTCTTCCTTCAGGTTGTATTGTACGGTATCAGTTTAACTCTTACTCTTCTTTCTTACAGAATTAACTGATGCCTGGTTTCTCTCCCTTTCTTTGGCTAGTGTTTTCCCTCTTATATTCCTTTTCTGCCCTCCAGTTTGGCAAGCCATCTCTACCAATTTTTCTGGTTAGCAAGAATTATAATTTCTTAAGAACTCTAGAGAGTTTTTAAAACTTATTCTAGCAAGATCAGCTTCCTAAACTTGAATAGGTTACACACAGCCAGCGACTCTTTAGGAAGAAGCTAGGAAGATCTGTAGTTACAAATAGATACAAACCCCAGGCAAGGGAGAAAGAGTATGACCTTTGTCTCGGGGATCAGAAGAAGTCATCAGCTTACACACACCTTCCTCTTTTTTGCCAGTCCATTTTGAGACTCCTTACCCTGCCAGAGTTCCAAGGCCCTGCACTCAGTTCATTCTCCTTGGCCCTCGGAGCTGGAGGTGCCGTCCATGGCTGTGGTGTAAGTACGGGAATCTCAGGTCCAGAAGCTGAATTTTCATCAAACACAGCAAAACCTGGATTACTTGAAAGCTGCTGAGAAGATAGAGTCTGGAAGCTTCTGTGTTGGTTCGTGGCTATACGCAAAAAGATTTATGCAAATTAACCTTTAAACTGTCACACTCAAGTGCAAATTCCACGACAAAAAGATGTAACTCTTCCAATAATAATATGTGGTTTCAGCAACGGAATGTACCTTTAAGTGCATCTCCGACACGACTAATTGGGGCTCTCACTTTTTTCTTCCCCCTGCCTTTTAGATCCGCCAATGAGCTCCTCTGAGGTTCTGCATCTCCCAGAACACCCACATCTTTTTCATCAGGAGTTTCCTCAAGCCCCAGTAGTGTCTGCCGAGAAACACGGGTCTGAAACTGCCTGAGAAAAATATTGGAGAAGTCAGCATAAATTTCACTGTACCGAGTATCCACTGAAGCACATAAGACTACTCTAAGTTCCTCCCTTTAGCTGGAAGCTTACCTGTGATGGGACTGGAGTTTGTCCAAAGGCTCAGCCTTGCGCTGAAGACCTTCCTGGAATATCAGATCTGCTTTCTTAAAACTTCCTCTAGCCTCAAGAACTTCTGCCCATGTGATGTAGAGTAGTGCCAGTGTTGTGCCAATTTCCTGGCTATGTAGGTAACTGTACAGATCCAAGGGCTCATTACAACAATTTCCCTGAAACAACCAAGGTATTTCAGTAATCACATTGGACTCCAAAGGATTCCAAGCTGATGTCTGTGTTTCGATGCCTCCTGCAAGAGGCATCCCATTGATTTCAATACAAGTCTTACAGAAGCAGCTGTAAGATCAGGACATAAAATTGTATCATGTCATAGCGCATGAGATAAAGTAAAAGAATTTAATAGGAGAAGAATAATAACGAGAAAAAACTCTGACTGCATGTATATATTTGTCAGTATTATTAGCAACCCCTTAATTCTAGCCTACATATTTGAAGTCAGTCATTTCTTAGATTTTTTTTTTTTTTAATCTGAGATAACTCAGTGATTGAACTATGTCATGTTAGTGTTCCTGAGAACAGTTATTTTAGCTTAAGATAAAATACAACACATTTCTTATCAGTTTCGGAACTGGTAAATCAGCTCAGGAAGCTAAACCTGGAGAAAAGCTGCTTTAAGACGATGAGAACAACAAAAAATATAGCAATGGAGAGACAGGGCAAGACCAGAACACACTCAGCTTAGTTTTGCTTAAACAGAGGATGTGGATACAAGACAGTTAGAAGTTAAAATAACTGGTAGGACAGACATAACACTTAAAACGTATCTTTAAATTACTTTCTTTTCTCCTTAAATAAATAATAAAGCTCTACTCATTCAAACTAGCTTTTCCAAAACAAAACTTATGGAGTTTGTAGCTGTCCAAACTGAATGATCCTAAAAAAGGTCTGAAGATCCTGTTGAAAATAAGAAATGGAATTCAAGAGTAGGTAACATGTTTGCAGAGAGATACTTCTAATATTGCACTAGTTGTACAACATATTCTTTGACTCTGTTGTTACAAAAATCAGCTTAACAGTGTGCAAATGACATGACAAGTACCAAGAAAAAGCAGCACCCAAGACATTCACAAAACACTCACAAACTTGAGCCAGAGATTAAGATAGCGGGGATCTTTGTAATATCGCTGCTGTTCATTGAGTGCTTTCACTGCCCTTTCCAATATTGCTGCGAGATTACTCTCCTTTCCACCTTGGGGGAAGGTTTGCTCTGTCCACTTGATGTACCTAGAGATGGAATATATTCATAGGAAGTCAGTTCTGAATTAAGATACAAGGCTTCTGTTTCTGTACGACATAAGGAGACTTAGAAAAAAATTAGGTAGATTATTGAAACGCAACAGATTATTCAAAAAAACCGTTATAGAATTTATCTTTTAATGAGTTTCTTATTAAATTAGAATATTTTTTCCCCAAGCTTTTACAAGGGTATCTAACCTTTCTATTCTTTCTTCTGAAATAAAAGGCAACTTACCGGTCCCAGACATCCAGTGGATCATCTCCAGAGTAAAATCGGATTTCTGATTCAAACTCCCTAAAAAAAAATATCCATCCAATAAATACATGTGTATAACTGTAAAGATGTTTTCTACACCGTAAACTAAGACCTTTGCTCTCACTCATACCATTTTTTAGGTCTATTAAAAAAAAGGCTAGGTTAGCATATATTTAGACTTGAGCTTTTACTCAGACCAGAAGGATCAAAAAAATAAGCTTTTGCACTCTTCTTCAAAATGAAAGCTCTAGGAAATATTATTTAACACAAATAGATATGCATCTTTCCAAAGGATATTTCCAAGAATTTCTACTACCCCAAAGCTTATATGGTCTCCCTTGACAGGGGAGTTATGAAGAGTTATTAGCAGACAGATATATTGTGGAGTTTAATTTCTGCACGAAACATCCCTTATTTAAGTATAGGAGGAGGTTGGATGATGGAAAAGGCTGATGATCAGACAACTACAGAACTGCACCAGAAAGCACAGTGAAGACACATCTAAGTGGCCACAATGACATACATCGTCTTGTCTCATTCTTCAACTCCTGTGCATCATTTCATTCCTACAACATGACTTCCCCCTCAGGCAGCACATCAAGAAAGAAAGCCACCTTGCAGCTTGAGTTAGACAAGAACATTAGCTTCTGTTTAGCAGTGGCTCTAACTTGATCCTGTAGAGCTCCCCAGGCAGTCCCTTGTTCTTGGAAGGCTCTGCTCAACCGTAACACCTCACAAACATAATAAGTTGGACAAACCCTCCTGCAGACCCCAGTACAGTAACAATTCCATGGCTTTCCATGGAAAAATCCAGATCCAGCTGATAAGCACTGGTTCAGTAAGTACTGGGCAGGTGTTCATAGACCCTGGGGACTTCACAAGAAATCACCCAGATGGTTCAGCATGACAAGCACCAGTGCTTCCAATTCGGACAACACAGTACAGACACAATATGCAGTCTTCACAAAGTCAGCCTGGCCTTCACAGGGCACGCAAATTTGAGGATCAGACAATAGAAATATAACTGAATAGGTTTGGGACACAAGATGCCCCTTGAAGTCATACAGTCATATCTGTAGAATACTGTATGCAAGACAGACCAAACCCAAGCTGACTTTGCCCACTCAGGTGTCTTTGCAATCCAGAGAAGACACACAGAGATACCTGTATATTGCCTACATTATGATAGTAGGAAGTATTTATATCCTAAGAAATACCCTGCTTCAATAGATTATTGTAGGAGAGACAAAAAAAGCTCTCCTCCTTGTAACATTTATGTATTTTTCTTCATGAGTACATTTAAAAGCACAATCAAATCTCCCTAGTGTTTGCTGTTTAAACGCTCCATTGCAAACCTAAAAATAATAGCCTATACTGTACAGCACCCACAGGAAGTAGTCCTAAATACCTGGAGTGTGATAGTAGCACAGAGATCAGTTACTAAAATTCTGTTATTTTATGCTCTTTTTAATGCCTATGAGATTAGCACAGTTAAATAAGACATAGAAAAATTGATGAGGCAGCAGGAAGATAAGGGGAAAGAAGGTGTCAAAACATTGCTCACTGTTTTTTGAGCTGCACAGCAGTGTGGATGGAGGTCTCCTGCTGAGCCAGTGCTTCCTGCAAGGTGGACATGACACGCCCCTGCCGGAGGGGCTGCACATTCTCTTTGCTCAGCTCCCACTCATCGTTGCAGTCCTGCGACATGACAGCCTCTCCTTTAAATTCTGTTTTAACAACAAAAACGATAAGGAATTGATTCATTAGGTAACCTGAAACCTGACAGATGTGACTGTCATTAACCGATCCACCACACGCTTTCTGTGTAGCCATAAGCACACCGTTTATGTCACCACCTTTTAGAGGGGATTACACATTTAATTCCCCTCCATGGGTATTACATGAAACAAGAGCTAAGCACTTCTTTACAATCAAGAATCTCAGGCACGTGACGTTAGCAGGAAAGGCTACTAAAATTAAGGTGTTTCCCTCCCCACCTGCGCGCTCCCTTCCTCCCCCCGAGATTGCCACCCTCTCTGAGGCTGGCGAGCGGCGACCTCCCGCCGAGGGGAGACTCAGCAGCGCCGTAAACCAGCCCAGGCCCCCTGGCTCTTCACCCACGCGTAGTTGTAGCGGGCTGGCAGTACAGGCGAGTCTCGACCCCTGCCTCCCTGCGGTGAGGCGACGTCCGGAGGGGACGAGCAGCGCGGCGGAGACTCTCCCCCACAGCGTGCAAGCGAGCAGGCTCCCCGCTAGCACAGAGCGCGAGGAGAAGCCGTTTTGCTACGCAGCTCCAGAATGGCGGTTCGTCCCCGGGACGGTCGTCCCCCCCCACACCCCGCCGCCCACTCTACCCTCACGCCGGGATAAGGAGCCCCGCGCTCTCCTGGCAGCGGCCGGCGGGGAGAGGGAAGGGCGCCTCCGCCCCCGCCGCCCCCCCC
>NW_008823871.1:241835-244906 GCF_000699105.1 Pygoscelis adeliae | reverse complement strand
CCTCCTCCCCATTCGCAACCCCCTTCACCACGCCCTACCTGATTGGTTCCGCCCCGAGCCGGCCCTGCCGCTCCGGTGCATCATGGGAATTATAGTTTCCCTCAGGGGGCTCGCGCCGCCGCGCTGCCGGCAGGGGGAAATACATAATTAACTTTAAAATTAGTGACCTTATAATTAATCTCATCTAAGAGGCAGCTGTCACCACAAGGAACGTTCGTGGGTCCTCCTTTTCCTGCTGGTATGTGTTCCCACCGTTTCCCTTGCTCAGCTCTGGTGCTCGTCTGACCTGACAGCGGCTCTGCTAACGACCGAAATCTGCTGATTTCTCCAGGTTATTTCTCTGCCAGAAAAACAGAAGATAATTCTGTTATTTTCTCTGAGGGGAGCTCTTCTTTCGGCATGCAACTAGGCATTAGCTCGGCTTTGTTGTCACAGAAAACCTCACTTTTCAGGTATCCCTGTCGAATACAATGCAGCGTTTCAGCTCCCCGAGCTGGCTCCAAGTAGCCTCTTTGGTCCGAACAGAAGAATGTGTACAGAGGTACTAGCTCAGCCCCCAGAGGCAGTATTGCTGTGTTAATGTGATGCTCAGCCCGGTTAATTGCCTTCTCTCCTACAGCATTGCAAGAAAGAACTAATTAGCTCAACAGGCTGCAGTAATATTGCTATACTGCTTCCAGTGCCAGAGCACGATCGTACAGTGAGAGACCAGATTCTTCTGGTCTGCCCTTATTTACATGGCATAGGCATGTCCTCAGAGTTAGCAACCTAATAAGACGGCTGAAGTGCTTTACAGCTCCCCACACTAGTTTCAAGTTGTTCTTCAGCACTGACCTGTGTTCCTGCAGGGTAACTGAAATGAGTTAGGACTAGTTGCTTATCTCTCTCTAAGTGAAAGTTGAGATCTAAATAAAATCCAGTATCTCCAGGGTCTTAAATGTACAGATATCTTGCTCCCTTCTGCATTCTATATCTGCAAAAACTGAAATATGAGGCAGCTGGAAAAAAAAATTGCCTTAGACATGAACAGAAATTTCCTGTGAGTAATATAGATTAGCTGCCTGCTATTATTGGAAAGGTGATCAATAAAAGAAAAATATTTCTCATAAAGTAAATTGAATATTTCATGAGTAAAACCTTATTTTTTTCTTCACAACTGACCTTAATAACTCATAGACTCTGAAGGCATTTGTGATGCCTGTGAGTTATGAAACTTTCACATTCACGGAAGAAATGTAATAATCACCCTTCACTGTTTAGATATTCTGTAGCATTCATATGATATCAATAAAAGGCATGAGTCCTCTTGTGAGTGCAAGTACGCAAAGTAAACACATAGGATAATCACAGCCTGATATCTGTGGGGTTTGGTGCTTTGGGGTTTTTTTGTTGTTTTTTTTTGAGAAAAGGTGCCTATATTAAAGGCAAACTGTGATCATGTTGTTGATGGGTGATTGCTTCTTCACTACATGGGCAAGAAATTCATTACGTACTTAAAAGGGATATATGGCTTTATATCCCCCTAATAAATCTGTTACTTCTATACCTGAACAGTTAACATACTTATCCTACGATAAAATACATAAAGATATATAAATCCAAGCATAACATCAAGTATAATATGGTCTCTTAAATTTTTCAGCTATTCCATTAAGACTTATCATACCAGTGTTCATCTCAATTTACACAAAATCAAGGTGAAAAACAGAACTGCAATCTCTATCATTCATCACAGCAACCTCTCTGTGCCTTATTTATCATAAATTAGATGCTGTGTGCTATTGTAGGAATGAATGGCCTGCACCCAAGTTGTCACAGACCTGCTTGTGCTCTTACGACAATAGCACAACTGAACTTTGAATGTCTAAGGTCTTGTTCACGAACGAAAACTCAGATGTGCCCAGAGTAATGACAAAAGCCTCTTTCTCATTCTTTTTGGGCTCCTCTGACAGCCTGTGAAGAAACAGATAGAGGATGACACATAGTGTGATCTCTTGACCTTTCTGTTTCTACAAATATGGAGTATTTTAACACGATGCCTAATAGCAGTAACCCATCTTCATTAGTATTCTACACACAAGGGACAGGTAGGGTGCTTCAGAAGTGTGGTACAATGCAGTAATTTAAAGACTGGGTAATAGACCTGATGCTGCTGGGTGCAAAAGAAACCACCAAAGGTTCGGCCTAAGATGGGTGCTTCATGACATTCAGAAACTAGGAGAACCCATTTAGTGCTGAGATCTTTGTGAGAGTGCAACTACTTTTGCTCTAACACATGTTTTGTTTGATGTGTTACAGGAGCACTCCAAGACCTTCATCTCATGGAGTTTCAGAGAGGACTAACCCATGTTATAATAACCAGCTTCCAAGCTTGAGAACAGACTGTTACCTAAGCTGTTTGAAGAGGAAAAGATAGGGAATGAAAGCAGAGATCTTGAGCAGCTCCTGGGGACAAGGTACAACACATTAAGATATAACATATTTAGACTGAAGACTGAATCCCTGTTGTTCTAAGAGTATTACTTAAATCTGAATTTCGATCCTTCCACCTACATTTTTCTGCAGGGCTTTCATATGATGAGTATTGCCATTGTTGTTATAAGTAGAAGTTTTTTATCAGGATGTTGTGGTCAGCATGTGTTTATAAAACTATGGAATTGTGTGGTGAATCACCTGTTGTTGAATATTGCCCCGAATAACATTTCTGAGAATATGTTTCCTTTTTGATAATTGGGGCTGGTTTTCATTCTGTTCTTGAATTCTGACTCAGATACAGAGCCATACATGTGTGCTGCAACATGTCCAGCTAATAAGAGATGACAGCAATAACCCAAAGATAAACCTAGTAACAAATGTTTAAATTTTATGAAAATCCTGACTCTACAACAGTGACTGGCTTGGAGGACAATCTAAGTTTTCTTTTTTTAATGATATATACACGCAAGTCTTAGAACACAATATTTTTATCTAGTCAGATGGTAGTGAAGGAAATCTTGTGAAATCTTGAATGCAAGTCAGTGAGTTTATGTGACTTTCTGATTTTATAATGTAAAATTTGACTGTATTGAGCC
>NW_008823871.1:237193-241789 GCF_000699105.1 Pygoscelis adeliae | reverse complement strand
CTTCAGGAGGAAAACTTCTGGTACACATGGAGAGAGCAGGCAATTTCGATTGAGGAATGCAGATTTCCCACCCCCAAAAAATCTTTGTGCTTGTTTTCACTCTGCTTCAGCCACTGCCTTTGCTGCTGTAAACACCACCGCCTTTTGGTGGTTCCCTCTTTTAGGAGCGAAAGATGGGACAGTACTCTCTGAAATACAATTTCTATCTAAGTATTACTACTGGGTCACTGCTCTCCACAGGTCATTTCTGTAGCCTCAGTTTTTATCATAGTTCCAAATCTGTTCCTTTGAATCTATTTGGTGGACTGCTTTGTTTTTATTGATTGGATAAAATATGTATTTATAAAAAGTAAAGGCCGTAATTGGCTTAAAGGCCACGTGATAGAGTTGATCCCATTTCTTTAAGTTTCCCTTTACAGGTCTGCTGAGGTCAGTTTTACTTTTATGAGGACTTAGTAAGCAACTAATGAAAAAATAAATTGTACAAACCAGAATAAAATTGAATTGACTTTTTTTAAAGGAAAAAGAATCCCTTTCAGAGCTAAAGACACTGTATATCCAAGGCAAATCAGGTTAAAACAGGTCTTCTACACTTGACTATTTATCACCTAGAAGTTGTTCTTTGAGATCAAGAATAATTTTCTCTGGATTATGTGATTGAAGCGATCAGGGTTCATTATTGATTCAGATGAATGCTAGATAGTTCTGCTATCCTACACAGCCAAGAAGGAACGTTGCTTCTTTTCTCTGTAGAGGCTAAGAATGAAAATGAAATGGCCAATTCTTAGGTGTGTGTTGCTCCAGAAGAGGGTGCTCAACGCTCAGAAAAGTCACGAGCATCATCTCCCTTGGCAGCTGTGCCATCTCTGCAATGCATTTCAGTCTCCCTTCAGCTTCCATCTGTAATCTCAAATCCAGACCTACCACTGTCACACTGAAACTGCTATTTTTCCCCCTGCAGATTTGTTGACAACTGTGAACATATTTTCCTACCCTGTTAAGCCAGGGTTATACGAACGGTGGACCAAGTTCCTTAGAATTGTGCCCTACATGGTCAGTTGCCTTAGATCACAAAGTGTTACTGCAGACTGTTGCCGGGAAAAGAAATCTGAGAATAATTGCACATCTTTAATTTTTTCAAAGATCTTAGAACTGGCATTGCATTAGAAGAAAAAAAAAAAACTTCTCTGAGCCAGATTCCCACATTGCATGCAGTATTGCATGTCAGTATATTTTAAGTCTGATGCAAATTTAGAGAACCCAGATTCTTGAATTAATGCTTCTTTTCATAATGCAAGCTGTGTGACAGTTTTTCACTCCTGCTTCTGTGTCTTTTAGCTAATATCAATGTGAGTTCGTGAGACAATATTTTGAACCTATGGAGAAAAACTGCAGTAAGATGATTAGAGGCCGGGGTTCTTTTTTGATTTAGTTTTTAACTCCAGCAAGTAAGCATTGAAGATTCCTAGTTCTGTGTAATTTGCTCCTTAGTGGTTTGCATGTATCAATCAGAGAGACTGCCCTAGTTGATCTTTGCATCACTAAAAGAGTCAGATAAAATGATCAGTAGAGAAAGGCAGTCACCTGCAAAGCCCAAGTCAAAGACCAGATTTGGCTTTTTATAGATCTGCATAACAGATATTAAACAAATATTATTCTAAGCTGGTACAGAAATAAAAATCAGAGCTTGATTGTGGATGGGGTGAAAGAGACTTCTTAAATCTACCTGTAGAGTTAAACTTTCAAAAACATTTGAATGTCTTTGGAGTTTAAGGATGAGCTTTTAAAGGTACTTAGATGCTTATTTGCCATCAAAAACCACTTCAGCTTAAGCACTTACATGCTTTCCAGTCCTGCACAGAAAAGGGTCCATGTAGAAACCAGCGCATGAAACTGTGCCTGTCTCAGAAAAGTCATAGTGCTCCTCATAATATTCATATCTGAACCTATGATATTTATTTAAAAGCTTAGTGAAACACTTTTTTGTTAATTTGCTTTATCAAAAGTCTTCTGACTGATCCAAACAATTTTATAAAAACATTTCTATCACTTAGTATATTTTTCTTTCTCATACAAATGTTTATGAATGAACATGATCATTGTACAATAATGCAAAAAGTTAGTCAACCTTCCTAGCTAAACAGACAAACAAATCCAACCAGATTTAGTGTAATCTCAGATGGACTTGAACTTAAAAAATAACATTTTCTTCTTGTTCCTTTCACATTTGTCTTCATTTCCTCACAACAAATAGTGTGAGATTGAAAGGGGGAAAAGACTCTTCCTCTGTAAAATCAATAATTTTATTTGTTGTATATTATTTCCATTAAAAAACCCCAAACAAATCAGAAATAGCCATAATACATTAGAAGTAAGATAAAAATGAAAGGTTTTGTTTGCCCTTTTTCACAGTCATTGCTATTTTTTCACCCAGTTCCAATGATTTTCTTAAACCAAAAATACTGTCAGGGCAGGCCCAAGACAGGAGACAAGAACATAGGATCTGGAGGCTTTAACAGGCAATAGCTCGAAGAGGCTGAGCTCTGCCTGCTGCCAAGTTTTATTAGCTCTCCTCACAACAACCACCACTTCCACAGACATAATATTTACAAAACATCGTCTCTTTTGAGTGGATACAAGCATAACCCTGAAAAATACCAAATACTGTGGCTGTATGTACCCATGTTAGAAATGGAAGAGCATAACGAAAAGTCTGGTTTAACTGGACCTCTCCCATGTCTATGATTGAAAGATGAATCTTAAAGATATACTTGGAATTTATTGACATTTGATATTCACATAACATTGATATTATTAGAATATTTTTCCACTAATGGAATTTATTTTTCCCAATAGAATTTCAAATTTATTTCCAATTTGTGGATTAGACACTTCCCTTTCATCTGGGTAGGATTATTGCTGAGATGCCCAGGCTAGAGGTAATCTTGTCCATTGAAAATCCTGGAAACCCTAGCCAGGTTGTCTACTGCATGGTACTTTGCTGAACAGCTGTAGAAATCAACCTGGGGAGTCCAGGGCTGGTGCTGTTCAGGTTTAGTTCCCAGCAGATCTGATAAGTTTATATTAGCACAACATATTTTAGGTTATTTAATGTAATGCTCGTGATGAATGGTATCTTCAAGTTATGGAGGATGATATGGGACACTTCATAACCATTCACATCTCAGAAATTATGATGGTATAAACAGAAGACCTGTAGGGATCTCGTCTTGCATCCACCTCCCAGGAGAGGCATTTCCTGGAGAACTGAACATGCAGGAAATATCAGACTCCTTCTTAAGTGAAATCTGAAAACTCATCCAGGAGGAATAGAATTAACAAATGAAGCATGATGGAAAATGTTCGTGACTTTCTCTGTATGTCAAATTAGTGCCACGGCATTTGAACACTGCTGGGAAGGAAAAATGAGATCCCTCTTCTGTGCAGATAACTCTGCTTCGTGTGCCAGCATGCTGACTATAGGGTATGCCAGACTTTATATATTCATATAACTGAGATATATAATGTATATTCATATCACGGAGATGATGGGATCCTTCAAAGGACAAGAGCCACTTCAAGCACAGCTCCCAAGCTCACTATGGTGCGAGGGAAAGGAAAGGTTTTCTTTTGCCTTCTTACCAGGAACATATGCTTTAACATCTGTAAGGCCATGATCTTTTGCAACGTACCTGGAAAGGTGAAGTGCGGGTCTCTGAACCCTCACGGTGTGCCATGGCCCCCGCATACATGTTGCAGGCTCCATCCAGGCTGCTGCTATCCGGGAAGAGGGAGGAGAGGTCATTGGTCCTGACACACAGCTGGTCACATGCAGTAAACCCTGCAACCTGGTACTCAAAGGTCTCGGGCTCACTGCTTTTGGTGTCCTTGCTCAGGAAAGCAGAGTGTGGAACGGCCTCCATAAGAGGGAGCAAGACTCTAATTCCCTGCCCACACCCCAACTGAACAGCAGGGACTCCCGGGATCTCCTGGAGGGACAGGACAACAGAAACCGTGCAGCAGCGTGTGGGGATGGCTCTCAAGCTGAGCATGGCATTGATGGCTTACGGCGTACCTGCAGGGAAAGGCTGCAGAATGAAATAGGGGTCCTTGGACATCACTACAACAGAGACAACAAAAGAAAGAGGTACCCAAAACCTCTTTTGAGACCCAAGTTTGGAAACAGGATATAGGGTCAGGGGAGTGGTGGTGAGGATCAGCATCGTAAGTGATGGCTCAAAAACATTTTCCCTTGGTCTCTCCTGCCCATCAGGTGCAGGCAAAGGAAGACAGCCCCCAGCCTCCTGCTGTCCCCCTCTCTCAGCACCGTCCTAGCCCTGGCAGCCCTGGCTTCAGTACCTCAAAAATGGCATAAAGAGGACTAGCAGCCACACCTCCTTCTCCCTGCCATGCCCAGTGAGATCTTCTGATATGGCACATCAGTGAAGTCACAGCACTGGTGGCATCTCAACACCCTCGTTCTGGCATTGCAGCCAGCCTTGTAACTCATACACTCACTGTACAAATGATAATTAGGTTCTGCAGATGCATGCTGTCTTTGTGTGGGGCTGTTATCCCAAGAGAGGGAGGGTCAGT
>NW_008823871.1:221529-237147 GCF_000699105.1 Pygoscelis adeliae | reverse complement strand
TCTGAAGGAAGGGTCGAGTGCAGGAAGGAGTTGGCAGAAGCGCCTTCACTTTCTGCTTTCTCATTCAAGCTGTATAGAATAAAAGACAGATGCCTTTGCTGTCCACGTGATGGCACTATTTCAACACTCTTTTTCCCTTCTGAGTGCTGCGGTTTAACTTTTGCCTTAACAAGCACAAACTTCTGGGTATTTCCAGTATGAATTTTGCGGGATAAAAGAGCAAGAACATAAAAGCTTGCAGGGGGACAGACTGAGCAGCTGGGGCTACAGAGGAACGAACTACCAACAGGGAGCCTGGCAGGTGAGTGGCACATGGACGGGATTTCAATTGCATGCCAGCAGAGGGAAGCCAGAGCACCAACAGCCGACGAATTGCAAACTGAGGCCGCCTGGACTCAAACAGCATGCCAACACAAAAGGCCAAAAGCATGACAAGCACACCGAAGAGGGGAAGGTGAAGCACCAACAGATGAGTACAGATTGCAAATCGAGGGAGCTCATAAATCAGCGTGCCAACGCATGTGCCCAGAAGCCCAAACAATACAGCAGCAGAGGGAAGACAGGCTGACAACAGCGTGCCAACGGTCAGGAATAGATCACACATGGCACAGCAATGAGGGAAACGGAGCAGCTACGCTGTGTCAGCCCACATGAACTGCCTTCTGCTGGAAACCGTTCAGTTCAGTCATTGGTCACAGGTATCAAGAAACAGCCTTCTGGACAAGCAGAAAAGGATTTTTCCTTTCTCTAGGTGTGTAGAAAGAAGAGTTAGAGAAGGCTAGTCCACAGGAAAACAGTTTCCAAATGTAAAAGTGAGAGGAAAGTTGTGCCTCCAGTAATCCCGAGGCTAGCAAAATGCTGCAGGAAATGAGGGAAACAGTAGCTGCTTGTTTAGGGAAACTGTTAGGAAAATAGGTTGGGGTACTGGTGTGGGGAGTGAGAGGGAAGAATCCCTTCCCCTGCGCACATTCAAGAAGAGAATTTTCTTCAGGTGACCTACTGCCTCCCATGGCAGCCACTCCACTGAGGATTGCTGCTAAAACTGGGGGGAATTGGTTAAACATAGTTGCAGAGCGCACCAACCCAGCTCTTGTCCTCCATCACTAGTGCCCATAGCTGCTATTCCAGCCATCCAGGTAGGTGGAGAAGCATCTTTCCCTGCCTGGACTTTGCAGGCCTGGGTTTAGCCAGCTTTGAGAAAGGTATTTCTGCTCTAGCACACTCAGGGGTCAGCTGGTCTAGGGGAGTTGTGCGAGCATATGTGTGTGTCCATCACTGTGGTGGTATCATCTTTGGTAACAGCTAGTGTGGCCAAATTCACCATCCTGCTATAGATTCCAGACTGGCACCCCCTGACTGCACATATCCAGCTGCACCAGGGCTGATTTGAGCCTGTTCCCTGTCCCTTGCTTCCAGTAAACAGGTCTGTCTGTGTCAGTATTTCTCTCAGAAATGTTTTTCCTGGTTCATTAAAGGCAGATGGGATCTGGCAAGCAGCAGTTCTTCTTGCCAATGCCAGTCAGTCGCTTTTCAGGTCATTATGCCTTAAAATAATTCAAAGCTCCTTATTAATACACTGAGGCAGGAATGACTAATTGCAACCCACATAACAGAGCTGTGGATAACAGTAACTGGGTACTGATAAGCACTGGTCCCAGTTGCAGAAATATGGGGCAGAGGGGTTGGTGAACACCAAGTTGCTTTTATCTGCGCTTTTCTCCTTCTCTCAAACCTCCTCTGTCCTTTCCAGTGTCTTCCCACGCCCACATGGGTTAGAAAGCACAGTGCTGTGTCAGTTCCCTTTGCCCATCTGATGGGGAGCACTCACTGTTACATTAGTGCAACCTCTGCTTCTTAGTTCAGCTTTCTGCTTTGCTTCCACAGAGATCCTTTTTCCACGTAAGCTGGGTTATGTCAGCCACTGACCTGGGACACAATCCTGCATTGCCAAAATGGTCCCTAATCAGCGGGGCACTTAGCACCACTGAACCATCGTAAATGCTGATTCTTGGTGTACAGCAAGCCCGTGGCACATTTTTGGACCTTTAGCCAGAGGTGGAAAAAGCAAATGCCTGGAGAGGGTCAGAGTAGAAACACTCCAGCTTCGCCCACCCATCAGCAATCCTCCCATGGGTAGCATCAGCATGGAGGGCAGGCTGCAGAGCGCACTCACCCTTGCTGGTGGCTGAAGGTGTTGGGCTAGCAATTAGCAACTACTGGAGAGTTCTCATAGTCCCATGGGAAACGTTTGCTGGAGATAACCCTAAGCTACTGGAGGAACCATGCTTACATGGCAAACACAGGGCGCACTCCCACCCTCTGTTATCAGACAAATTGCACTTGTAATTTCTGGGCAAATAGCTTTATTGCAGTAAGGAGGAAAGCTTTCCACATCTCAATCTCCACCTTCAGCAAAAGTGCAGCTCCTGAAGTCCACACAGCAAGGGCAGCACTCCTCAGAGAAAAGAGAGCAGAACTGAGCACCAGCAACACTGGCACAAGGAGATGTACAGAAATAAAGTATGGACCAAGAGGATAAAAGCCTCCTTGGAAATCATTTGTGCTTTGGTGTACGTGCAGGTCCCAGAAGCCATACTTTGGTTTCTCTCTTTCAAGGGTTTATCTGGAGTAATAGCAGCAATGTGGAGATTGGCTTGTAGGGGAAGGGCAGGATTATTTATTCGTTTTGCTTCTCTACCAGGAGACTTATCTTGTTGCAATGCTGTGCTGTTGTGCTATGCTGAGAAAGTGAGATAAACAGTGATCCAAGCTCCTTCTGCTGCATCCCTGTCTTGGACACTCCTGAGCTTTTTACTGTAAGTTAAACACTCAACAGCCCATGTCTGCCCTGTAGCTAGCCCTAAAATGAGAAAACCAGGAGCAGCACAAATTTTGTGCTGATAGATCAGAAGATGCAAATGCACACAGCCATATTCTCAGACAGTGGAAATCAGCCCAGCTTTTGGTTGCCAGGTGGGGGAAGAGATTGGTTGATGGGAGGTGTAAATCTAGACCAGACCATCAAACACTTTTCTCCCCATGCTGCCTGGAAATGGTGTGCTCACTTTGCTGAATTGGGGCTTTATGGCAGGACCATATTGAAGACAATATTGCTGAAAGATGAGGGAGGATGGAGGGAGAAGGGGCTGTCACCCCTTGAAGTCAATCCAGAGGTCAGCAGGCTTCCTAGCTCAAGCCTGAACTCATAAGCCAAGCACAACAGAGCTGACTTGCTCTCAGTGAACCACCTCTGCTCTCAGGCTGCATCTCAGCGCTAGGCGAAGCTTAAAAGATGGTATTTTACCAGAAAAAAGAGCCTGCTGGGCTCCTCATGAGTGGAGAAAGGTGGTATGCAGAGGGGTTGGCATCTGAGACAAGAGAGGAGCAGAGAAATGGCAGTGCCGGCTGGCACTTGGAGGCAATGCTGACCTCCACCTTCAGCAGCAATGATAAAAGCGACACCTTGAGCCCTGTTGGACAAGAGAAACAATGGGAAACAACATGCTGACCCCACATCCAGCACCCCTGGAATGATACCCATTGCTGCCAAAAGCCCAGAGAGCTGGAAATACCCCTGGCATTTTGTAGGCAGGTCCTGGCAGGAGCTCTTCTTTTCCCTGACATATAGGACACAGACAGCTAAAGAAGTACAGCACAATTAGTGGTTTTATGACATAGAAAAACTGATGACAAAGTCCTTCAGTAAAGAACATGTGATCAGTCCTTGCTTACCAGTGACGGAGGAAACAGCAGCTCCTGAGCTTGTAAACTCCTGGCTGCTGGCAGGACGAGGACCATAGTGGCACATGCCAGCTGCTTGTGCTGGGAGCACAGAGTCTGGCACGGCGGAGAGCAGAGCCAAGCCCTAAAGTGAGCTCCTGGATAGAGTCATACGAGCAACTGCAGGGTCAGGGTGACTTGCGCTGGCTTACGCCCTGCAGCTGGCATCAAACTGTGACACCCTAAAGGGAACAGCCAAGCAGTCAGTGCTGGCTTATTTACCCACCAAGAGGAGATGAAAACTGGGTTGTATAATTAAATTGCTACCGTGAGCTGGACTAACTGCTTCAAAGTCAGTTCAGCTACATCTCTGCTGTACCTGCAGCCAGTTTGGGAAATGTGATGTAAGGGACTCCAGGGGGAACAGGCAGGAAGGTCGAGACATGTTCCCCCCCACCCAAAATCCTAAGTGGTATTTCAAGGTCTCACTAAAAGGTTGAATTAGCTGTAATCTCTTCCAGCTTTAATCTCTGCATTTGGACAAGCAGGACAGGCAACCTCGTCCTCCTGCATTCCTGTTTCCCCCCTGAGCAGAAAGATGGGCTTCATGTCAGCAAAGCAGCTGAGATTCCCCCATTTGGGGGGGGGAGAGTGCAGGCCTATTTTCATTATACGTCACTGTTGTCTTCTGTCACTGTATCTGTGCAAGACATGTTGACTATCACTTTCGCAGCTGGGAGTGATGAGCTCTCTGAAGCAAAGGACACTCTCAGCCCTCTGAGGTGATCATCCTCGTAATAATCATCTTCCTCCTCCTCCTCCTCCTCCTCATTTTTCTGCAGATCTTGGCCACTGTCATCATCACCATCTGCTGCATTGTCCTTAATCACTTCAACCCTCTCTCCAGCATCTGGATCCACATCAGTCTTAAACCACACAGCTTTGTAGCCATCATTCGCCACGTGCCTGTCTGTCTTGAGGATAGACTTCACTTCTTTCTCATGCTCAGTCTCTTCTTCCACTTCTTCCTCTTTCTCTTCCTGGACAAGGATGATGGTGGAAGCTATGGAAGCCTTTGGGAGGCTATCAGTTTCTTCTGCATTGGAAGAGGGCAAGGAAAGTACTCTCTGCTCTGGCACATGTGTCATCGACTGGACACTGCCGTTTTCTGATGTCTCATGCTGTTTGGCGCTCACATCTGGGTGTTCATCTTGCATGTAAGACTGGTTCTGGTAACACCCAGAGATTTTCTGGGAGAACTACAGGAGGAGAAACACCTTGTCATTGTAGTGGAAGGAAAAGACACGGGGGGGGGGGGGTTTTTAGACTGAACTCCCACTCAGTAAAGCTTCAGCTTGTTTTGCAGTTAGACCTATTTGAAGCCTGACAAAGATACAGTTCCCTAGAACAGCTATTTTTTATTGACTCCATTTCTGGATTTTTTCAGATAAGCATAGGCATGTTTTCCAGGAGGGCTGAGCACAGCAATGTATACCGATTTGTACCTATCTATTTGAGGTATTACTCTGGAGTGGGATTTACCTTACTCAGGATGAAGGACTGTTGTTATTCACCTGAGCTATCTGCTCTGGACTCGTGTTGTAGTCAGTGGAGTCTAGGCTCCTCACAGTCCCATCCTAAGGCAGAGACCAACATCTGATCAGATGAATTACACCCTAAACTGCAAAGCAAGCAGACTGCCCATGTTAATAGCTCAAGTGCAGACAACTGTCTAAGCTCAGGCTTTAGGATGGGATGTGAAGGGACCTTTCTCTCCATTGACTACGGAGGGAGGATGAACAGCGGTTTATACGCAGACACCTGTTTTTCAGATACCACCTCTGATATGTGTCACATTCATCCTAGATTTTGTGCTCATTGGAGCTGTGGTACTCTCCTTACCGTGTCTGCTCATCATCTCCCACATGGCTCCAGCCTCAGGGGGCAGAAAAGAACAACAGCAAGCAACACCAAAGCAATGCTACCTTTGCAAACATTGTCTCAGGAGTGATTCATCACCTTCACACAAACATGTGTAGTATTTGGACAGCCCATCCATACTTTAAAACCTCCTCAGATCCCACTTTCTAAGTCTAAGAAGTTCTTAAAGTGAGTCAGGTACAAACAAGGCACTTACTTACCTTTTTCCTTATCAGGTATTTGACTGGTTTTCCATACCACTTAAATATCATCACTCCAAGGAAGACTAAGGCAATTAATAGCAGTGCTGCTAATGTACCACCTAAGATAGCCATATCCTGAGCAGTGTATATCTTAGAGGAGGTTACAGCTACAAGAAAAACAAACCAGTGTTACAAAGCCTAAAAAAGGCAGCTAGCTTTTTTAACACAACACTTCATTGTGGGAGAAGCTCCAACCAATTTTTGATGAGCAAAGAGGCATCCTGTGCTGCAGACTGTGACAGTGGTAGATTTAATGTCACAGAAGACCATTTGTTTGCTGTCATGAAAGCAGAGGAGTTTTTTTTAAGGTGACCACTCACAGAATATTTTAACTTCCAATAAGTTACATGAAGTGGAAATAGCATCCATTTACAGGACAATGACTTTTCCCCCATGATTTAACTAAGCTAACATATATGTGGCTGTATTAGGCAAGCAGATGTTACACGGAGTAAAGCTAGGTAGATCTTGTACTTTCCCACTTCACCCATTTACACCAGCATGCAAAAATGAGGATGTTTGTGCATATGTATGTGAAAATGCAAAGCTTCCTGTAATCTGGAACGTCACCTCTGATACTGATGAGCACATTAAAATAGGAAATGAAAAAGCATAATAGAAAATAGAAAAAGCATTAGAAGGTCCCCAGGACAGGAAACCCTTTCCTGCCCTTTTTGTAGCTGTAGCAATATACACCAGCCTTCTCAGGAGTGGCTTATGCTTTCAGCCACTGGTCAGTGTAAGCATATTTGTATGGAGATCAACATTAAGTGGAAAGACAGTAACTTCCTCAAGGTTAATCAGCTTTGCTTGTTGTTGTCAGTAAGATTCTTTATTTTTAAGTCTTCCAGCTTCATTTTGTAGTGTAAATTAGTCTCTTTAAAGTTTAATGATTAATGAAACACAGTTTTGTTCTCCTGCTGACATGTTTATGACAATGGACTTTGAGTATTCCCTCCGCATTTGATTGCACACTCAGTTTATCATTAATATGCTGGTGAGGGTTTAGGACAAGTGAATTTTTGCTTCTTAATCATGTCTCCTAGGGAGCCACAGCCCACAGAGCTCATGTGAAACTCCACCACCCTTAACTCCTGTGCTGTGCAGCACGCAGTGCCTCTGTGAAAGCTAGCTCAGCTTGGTGGAATGACTCACCTTGAGATCCGTGTGAGCTGGCTCCAGCACCGGTGTCTCAGAAACCAGAGGCCAATGTACAGTTACCACTTCCCAGAAGGAGAGTATATTAAAAATGACTCTAGTTTCTCCCTGGATATTGGAACGCTCAGTAAAGCACTCTCCAGCCCATTGCATGCACATTCCTTAACACCACCTCTTAGAGCTGAAGGTTAAATATCCTACAGATTGGCCAGGCAAATGGTAATCTCAGCTCTGTTTAGGCCATTCCAGGGTGCTGGCTATATATACAATTCCGCTTATAGGCTCTGAGCCATTCAGTATAATTTCAATCTACTTTTTTGCATAGTCACCAGCATCATTATTTTCTGGGTTTAAATAGCAAGGGCAACATTTAAAAGTTGCATAGAAGTGTTGGTACATCTGGAGCATTTGCAGCTCTGTGTACTGACACCTGAACTAGCTTTCTGCTGAGCTGGACTGTGCCCTTAAATTGGGTTTAGGTAGTTTTTATGCAGCCAGTGTTTTTAGCTGTGAAGTGACACTACCTTTAGGGAATCCAAATTTACACCCAGGAGCCCCCTTTTTTTTTTCCTCCAGAAATCCACGATGGTCATGGTTCAGAGGGTGAAGTAATGGAAGAGCCCAACCAGGAACTTCAATCACATGGAGAAACCAATGGAGTCTGGGCATTATCTGCCTATCCTGATGTGAAAATGCATGTTATTGGTTCTTCTTAATCAAAAGCATAAGAAGCTTCATAAGCTTCAAATCTAACTGATTTATAAGATCTATTTAAGAGCCATTTCTAAGAAGTATGGAAGTGTAAGCTATTTTTACATCAACAAAGCCAAATGATAGCTGGAGGGTTATGTATGTAGCCTCATGTCTATCTTATTTCTCATGGGTCATTTCTCCTGGGAAGACCTTAAAATCTTGGAGTATAAGAACTTGACCTGAGTAGAAAATGCTTTGGCTCATGAGGAAGCCTGGCTTTGTGGGCGTGTGCCGGCTTCTGTTTGCTCTGCATAAGACAGGAAATAACATTGCAGTTTTCTCTATTTTTGGCTAAAAAGGAGCAATGATGTACCAAGGAGTCACGGCAACCCTCCTTTGCCATCATAAGACACCCTAGGTTATTTCTGACCCACAAAACAGCATGAAGCAACCCCAGGTTTAGCTTTGGAATAACAGGAAAAGACAGCACAATACACAGCACTACTTAAAGTCTCAGGAGGCTGTTTGAGGCAGGCGGTGACTACATCATAAGGATGTTGTTTGAGTGTTTTCTCTCTTATAGCCACCATAGAACCTCCTGTAGGCATGGGGTTGGCCTCAGCCCGGGTCCACAGACTTCAGTGGGTGACCTGTCATTGCCAGTTTGCCCACAGAAGTGGAAAAGACTCCCCAGTCATCTCCACAAAGCAAAAAACAAAGAGACACCCAGCCTACCTGGGGCACAGACGACCTCCACCACGATTACAGTGCTCGCCTCCTGCAGGCTCACTTTATCTTTTCCAACAGCCTATGTGAACATGGGAAAGAGATAGCTTAGGGATTTCCTGGATCTCCAGCTCACTCTCAAGGTATGTGGTGGGCCCTTTGTGGACAAAGTACCTTGTCCATAACCTCACCACATCCTCACAATAGCCCTGCATTGTAGCTGGACAATCTGGTCACAGAGGAAGAAGAGCTGTGAAGATTCCCAGGTGCATTGTTTGTGTACAGCTTTGCAGTACAGTGCTGTACACAGAAAATGAGGCAGTGTGGGGCAGGCAGCAGTATGTGTTGGCACCTCTCTCTGCCCTGCCTGTGTAGGTAAAACAATGCTACAGTCAAGCTGGCTCAAATAGCTCCATAGGGCATGGCATTGTGCTAGGCAAGCCTTAGGGAGCCAGTTGTCACTGGCAGGCAGATGGACAAAGTGAACATCTAGCTTCCTAGAAAGTCGGAAGTTATTAACTGCTTCCTTTGACCTGAGCAAAAAAAAGTACTGGATTTACCAAAGGATTTCCAAGTTTGGGGCTGTAGCCATTAGAGCTGGGGTATATGCCAGCAATCATACCCTACCCATACCTACACATCAACCTCCTACCCAATTGCTCAACCTCCTTTTTTTGTTAATCAGAATCAGAGTGTGGGAGGGGGGGGCTCCTAAAATCTCCCCAGCTGACTTTTTGCTTGTTTCCAATGATATTTTTCATAGGATTGGAGAAACAATTTTACAGCTAGCACCAGATGTAGCCTGTATCTCACAGAATAAATTTGCTACCACTTAATCTCCCTCCATCCCTATATATTTATGATGCAAGTGGTTGGGGCAAGGACTGTCTTTTCATTATATCCCTTACCTAATGGAATTCCACCCTTGGTGCTTCTCTACTAGAAATTACCCCTCCCTTCCACAACCCTGGCAAGATAATGAAGAAAGTTGCCCTACCTCGATGGTTACAGTTACCGGTGACTCCAGCATCATGTTTGTCAGGATGAGTCCATCTTTGGTTGCGATGAAATCGGTGCTGTTTTTTATGTAGTACTCAATGTTTGGGTTGACTTTCTGAAGAGCCAGAAAAGTGAATGATCAAATCACACTGTGCTTTGCATGCATCTTTGTAACAACCCATTGGCAGGACTTGTTAAATATGCCTGAAGTATGAGCAGGTGTATAAATAAATCTGGACTGAGGAGGTGAGAAAGGTTGAACTCAAGTGTGTTCACCCTGTTGCTCAGAGTTCAAGAATGTATCCTAAAAGTGTTGCCTCCAAAAAAATCCCAAGTCTTACCTAGCTTGTGTTGGTATCTTTAGTATTTGCCCAAGCAAAACACATCTATGCAAGGGACCTTGTAAATTTGATCAGTTCGGCCTTTAATACCATGCCAAAGGGGGATGTACATGGAGAATAATACTTGTGCTGACGTCTGCACAATTTTTTTCCTTCATGTGCTGTTATTCCTCTACTAGGTCCCCAGTCTTGTTATGGAAATAAAACTAGCACTTTTTTCTTTATTTAACAGGGAGGGATGGGAATGGCTGGTCAGTAAATCTCTTCCCTTTCCTTCTCCCAGTACGTTGTCCAAGAATGGCTCTCTCACAATGAGTCTTTACAGGGAGAAAGTTAACAATTTCCAGCCCAGGACTGCAGGTCCTTGCTAGTCTGCTGTCTTTGGACTGGCTTCTCTTCCCAGGTCAGTCCACATATAGCTCTCCTTGACCTGGCAGAGAGAGGACACCTCCGCCTGGGATCCTGCCACCGTGAACTCTACAAGGAAACACTTCACCCAGCCCTAATTCAGATCTGGACTTGTTCACAGTATTTGCTAACCCTGGGCTTTACTCAGAATGCTGTTTTGCAGTGGATCAGCTCACCTACATAGATCTGGGTGGGACTGGCTTTTGGAAGAGAGGAGTCCAGAAGCTTCTCCACATTACATCACACCATAAGTGGTTCTGATCTATGTGGAATTTCCAGGGAAATATACTACGGAACACTAGAGAAAAACATGTGTTTGCCTCTCCCCACCTCCCCTTCCTCATGTTTTCTGATCCTGCTTTAAGCCTGAAGCAGTGAGAAAGAATACAGTGCATTTTCTGTTTCTTACATTAGGGAAATCATCATCCGCTGCTGTTATCATCAGGGGGCTTGAAAGATCACCAGCTTGCAAGACAAAGCTTCTTGGGGCCACACCAACAAATACTGTCCCGTTGTAGATCCTGCTCTCAAAGTACGGTGCGTGATTACTTTTATTGATGACCTTAATCTCTACGCTGGCTATGGAGTATTTCTGTATGTTGTTGACCTGGGTGGCCTGGGGGAGGGGGGGGAGAGAGAGAGAGAGAGAGAGAGATGCTAGCCTTTTCCTATTAGTGATAAGACATAAAAGGATAGGCTTGATCTGAAGCCCATTGCAACCCATGGGGTTCTTTCCATCATTTTCAGTGAGCTTTGAGCCAGGCCTGTCACAGGTGGCCTTATGGTTTGGAGTCCTTGTGTTTTAGCTTGCTTCGGCTGTTGGCCCTCCACACAGTCTTGGTCTAGTCCCAAAGTCTAGATATGACCCTCCATAAGGGCCACACCTGGACAAATTGCCATGCTCCAGTACAAAGCAGTGAGATTCCAGCACCAGCAGGCAGAATCTGCTCATCTTCCTGAGGGTTTGGGTCAGTTCATTTACTGCCTGAGAGTCCACATCTTCCTGGGTATGTATACACAGGGAGTGTTTTTCAACTCCCTCCTTTGCTCTTGAGCTGTAGCCAAAAGAGGAGCTTGTCTCTAGGGTTGAGTTACATTAACTACTGTAACACAAGCTCCAGTCATGCCTAAAGAAAGCCTTCCAGTTATGCTCCTCCATACTTTCAACTCAGCAGGATGTCCCCATTCAGTTAATTTGCTTTGATGTTGCAACCCACACATAAGGGAAAATGCCTATTAACTTCTGCAAGAGCTTTGTGTGTAAGTTGGTATAAGACACCGGTCAAATAGTAGGCCCTTCCAAAAGAAAGGGTGTAACTGAGTTAGCTTTAAGTATTAATATAATTAACTCCTGTCACATCAAGACTGCTTCTTCCCAGAAAGACAGCTATGCTGGGTTGTTGTCTGCAATGTCATCAGACTTACCATGACTTGCAATAGGTACGAGTCTGGGGAAGTTGCTAATTTGTTCATAGTTAGATTCCCTGTGTCTGCATCCACTGAGAATACTTTGTCTGTATCCCCTAAAGAAAATGGAAAGACTATTCAATTACCAGATACCTTCATAAAGTGACCTGGGCTCATTGACTCATTTTTTCACATCTTAGAGACAATATCCCCAGGGCATAATGCTGTTTTCCTTGCCTGCCTGGCTGCTCCAAGGGCTGGGAGTGCTGGCCAGGGATTCAGAGGGACTCAACAGACAAAAAACATTGAGAAGATGTGTGTGAACCCAACTAGATGAGGTAGGACAGCAAAGCTTTGCATTTCCAGTGCCTAGGCCCAGATACAGCCAGCGTAAATTCTGCTAAGTGCCTAGAGCCTAGAGACTCTGGTGCAATTTGAGGACTGAAGGTCTCCAGTTCCCTAACCCAAACCCAAACCCTAACTGAACCCAAACTGTACTTCAGGAGAGATGAGGGAAGGATTATTCCCATTTTAAAGGCAAGAAACCAATCTACAAAGAATAGTAGACAAAATTGTCTCGAATAGCTCTAGGCATTTAAAGGGAAGGCATCTCTACCTGACCTTGTTACCTATATTGTGAAGAGAAAATGGCATCTCAGTGCATGATTTATCCGACTTAGTGTGAACATTGGCCTCAACGTGAGCTGCATTCTGCTCTGGAAATGCCTATATCTCTCTACTGACTACAAAAGGAGCCTAGACACAGAAACCTTCTTGTATTGATGTAGGGGTAGAAATCAGCTTCCTACATCTCTAATCTGTATTTGAATCATGAAAACATCTATGTTGGATATATGTTAAAAAATAAGCAAAATTTTTAGTTCTCTTCCTCACTCTGAGACACTGTGGGCTGTATTTAGACAAGGACTCCCCAGTCTGGGGTTCCCTATTGACTGTGGGGTAGGGAGGCCACACTACATCCAAAATGCCAGTGGAATTTAAAGTTCTTTAATGTATTTATTATAAGGAGGATCATAGAATCATAGAATAGTTTGGGTTGGAAGGGACCTCTAAAGGTCATCTAGTCCAACCCCCCTGCCATGGGCAGGGACATCTTCAACTAGATCAGGTTGCTCAGAGCCCCGTCCAACCTGACCTTGAATGTTTCCAGGGATGGGGCATCCACAGATGTGTTGCCATGTGGCATAGGTAAAGGGAGATGAACAAGTGGTTGCTCCACCTGACCAATATGATCTACTTTTGCCTTGATAGTTATTTAAAACCCCACTATTGTTTAAAAAAAAAAAAAAAGAAAAAAATCAAAAAGAAAAAAAGAAATCGTTTGAATTAAATAAATGTCCCCATCAATGATTGGGCAATCAGTTGACTGTATTCAAGTAATTTTTGTGAAATCAAGACTAAAACAGGGCAGATTAGACAGTGGCAATGTGCTGGGGAATAAAAACATAATTCTTGGCAATGAATGAAAATTATGCTGATGATGTGGGAATTTTAGGTTCACCTCAAAGACTGAATGAAAGTGGTGTGACCAGACTGACAAAATCAAGTCTAAAAGCTTAAAGATAAAATGTCTCACCTCCCAAAAAAACAAAGTCCTTTTGAAACAGATTTCATGGAGATTGGTTTGTGGGACTGTAATTCTCTTTTTCTTCCTCTCTGTACAGTCTGTTTCTTCTACTTAATCCACAATGTTCTGTGGATCTAGTTATGTTTCTGTGGCAGAAACAGAGGGACAAATCCCCAGGCCCTCAAGTCTCAAGTGCCGTGGAGGGTACCTCCTCTTGGCAGGTAATGTAGGGGACATATGAGCAATGCAGTTTGTGGAAGGTGACAACTTCTACTCACCACCAACAATACTGTACACGATTTTTTCATTTAAAGTGTAGTCAGGATCAATAGCATAGATAGGCCCCGGCTCTAGGATGAGTGGTTCCGTCTGCAATAGCAAGGCAAAGCATTACATACCACACTACAGCACCAAATTAACATTTGCAGCATTCTCCCATCCCAGCATGGCTCTGGTGGTTTTGTCTGGGCAGAATGGCATTTATTCCTGGGAAATGGCTGTAGCAGGGCAGAGATGAGACAGCCTAGAGCAAAGGGTTTTCCAGCTCTCGCCTATCCTGTGATGTGCTGCAGGAACAAGGACAAGCAGTGCTGCTTGGGGTGAGGAAGCCTCCACTTTCCAGGATGATGAAGGCTCCCTGTCATGCTGAATCATCTGCATTTATGACTGGAGATCAGCACGGGCTCATGGAAATTATTAGGCACTACCCACTGGGAATAGCATCTGGATATTGTTTGAGAATAGCATCAAGGATACTGTTTCATCATGCCTGCTTACCGACATCTCGGAGATATTGACCCTCCCAGTATAGGGGCTGCTGATGCAAATGCTCTTGTCCGTGTTAATGAAGGTACAGGGTAGGAACCAAGGTGGTTTGGTGTCAGCTTCTTCAATAAATATGTTTATTGTTGTGGTAGCTGTGTTGGTGGTGTCGGTGCTGCCCACAGGCCTGTCCTGTACCCAAAGGCAAGGCATACTCGTGAGATGCAAGTTTTATTGCCAAAAGAAGAACCCATCTGCAAAAGCCAGTGGCCCAGGGTATTTTAGCTGTTGTAACTCCACTCTGCCTAAGGCTTAGCAGTTTATGTGAGATTAGCTAAAGCAGTGAATTCTCTCATTCGGCTGACAAAGGTGGACTGAATGCAAGGCTGGACACTGTCACTGTGTAATTATGGAGGGTGGAGGGCTGCTCCAAATTCACCGCCCCCAGTATCCACCCTCCCTCCTGCCATCCCAGAGATCTCCCATTCAGACTTACCCTTCAGTTAAGAGAGACTGGGGCAAACAAGGCATTTTGTTCCTTCTAAAGAACTTACCCTTGCATACAAGACCAACGTTGTCGAATTAAATTTCTCATAGTCCAATGTTTTTTGTAAATAAATTTCTGGGTTATTAACTCCTTTTATGGCAAAATAACCATCTGTGCCCTGGGGGGGGAAAAGGAAAAACCCTACTAGCAGACTCAATCACAGACATGTTCGAAATACTGCTCATCGCTGTGTTTGTCATCCCAATCAGACCTTTAAGCCTGGGACCTGAGGCAGGGGGGCAGTGTGAGAATGCCAGATCTAGTTAATCTTTGGTATTGCACACTGGAGTTGCCTGGCTTGTCAGAAAGGTTTGTTCATGTTCCTATGAGTTTTATTCTCCAAGATCCCCTGCTTTGCCTGCCTACCTGCTCAGCAGGTATTGGATGAAATCTTTTACCTAATTTATTTCCTACACTCAGAGATCCTTGATTTTGGTTCCATGACAGCCAAGCGATCTCACATCCATGCACAAAACAGATCAAAGATGGCTCAGCCTCTGAGAACTGGCCAGATCACTTGCCTTAGCCTAACACAGCTGAACTTTGGAAGCAACTGTAAAGATAAACTGAAATATCATAAGTTGCATTTTACTCTATAACCTTCTGCACTTGCTTTGGTTCTCCTTTAATCTTATGTCTTGACTAGGATTCCTCTGGCTTTCTAAATCCCCCTGGATTTACACCAGTGTGAGTGCAAAATTTGGTCCCATAGCTGAAATTCAAAATCTTGTGGTTTCTGTTCACAGCCCTTAAAATCCCTGGTGTTATGGAGGTAATGGAGGCAGAATGTCAGACACTGCCTGCTCAGTCCACAATGCTTTTTAAAAATGTAAATACACATTTTGTTTTTCTCTTGAATTTACTTTTTTTTTTGTAGTTTCTAGCCCTTGCACTCTAGGCCGGCATCAATTTAACTGTGCATACAATTAATTTCCCATGTTATCAAGCAAACCACTTAAAAGCAAATAAACTAAGGCACTAAACTGGGACCTGAGGAAAGTGGAGTCTGCCTTTGGCTTTGTCAAAGACTCTTTCTGTGATCTTGGGCAGCTCATGTTATCTCCACCCTGCATGGACACTGTAGAC
>NW_008823871.1:217078-221494 GCF_000699105.1 Pygoscelis adeliae | reverse complement strand
TATCTGACTCAGCGCAGTTCTGAACTCTGTGAGGTACAAAGGTCTCTCCTGATATGTTTACAGACCATCCCAACAAGACTTCCCTGGATCATATGGGTCAGAAAATCCTAGATGAAAGTTTAATGTGTACAGTGTAATAAAAGTGTGAGCAGTAAAAGAATTCAATACCTGCAATATTGACGGCTCTTTCTGCTAACCAAACCAATACTTGGTTTTTGCAAAAGACATACCTCTTCCAGAAGCTGTCAGAGAACTAGATGCAATACAGTGACCTTAGCCTCAAAGCTGGAGCTCTTCTGAATTAAACACAAAGACTTCTCCAGAGCTACCATTTTTTCCCCAAAGAACAAAGATGCTCACCGCCACTATTGTTGTGAGTTCATAAAATATGGTGTCCAGGTCAGCATCACTAGCGCTTAAATCTTCACGGGCTACAATGGTTGCATTCACTTTTGTATCCTGAAACAAAGTTGCTGTGGTTATTCTCTCTGTGAAATGGGCTGAAGGCTTCTCCCTGCTAACCCTTCCTTAGTCCCACAGCACTGGGTGACCCAGTGCCCTCTTCGCTTCTGTAAAATGCTTACCTCAGGAACAACTTCGGTGAGTTTCGTTTGCTTAAACACTGGGTTGTTATCATTCATGTTGAGAATGGTCACAAGAATTTCCAAAGAATCGCTCTGCAGAAATGGTAAAGCAAGAGAATCAAAGACAAGAATAAGACTGTTAGGGGCTGATCCTGAGTTGCAGAGTGACCAGAGGGGGGGGGAAAGGAGCACAGCTGGATGGGGGCTGGATGGGGCTGGGGCTTGCAGCCAGCCCATAGTGTGTGTGGGGTTTGTGGGTTTGTTCCCACCCCCTCCCCATTTGCAGAGCTTTGGGCGCTCTCTCTTTGACTGTGAGAGGAGTGTATGTCCGCAAAGAAAAGGACATCTCATCCCGGTCTGTGGACTAGGAAGAGCAGGGGGAAGTACGTGCTGCCCTGCAGTACCTTGTAACAGGGCTGAGTGTTTGGAAAAGCACTCACCTGCCCAGCAGTGTTCCGACAAATCAGGTACACCAGCAGCAAGGTGTAATTCTGTATGCAAAAACAAAAACCCAGCCATTGTAGAAACAAGTCAAAATGTACTAACTCTTTCTAAAGTAAATGAGATAAATACACTCATTGCTGAATCAGAAACGCTGCTGGGCTTTGTCTTGTTTTCAGGCATATGTAACTTTTCCTTTCTTTCCTTTACAGACATCCATCAGTGCTGGGATCTTGTTTATGATGGAGTCAAAGCAGACCAATCTTCCACCTTCTCTCCCTGTGATTCCTGTAACATGTCGGCAGAGCTCATCGGCCATTTTCTTACACTTCAGGTGAATTCAAACAGAGATTTCTTTTTGAATTGAATGAAACAGAAATGTACCATGCAGCAAGTACAGTGTCACCTGCAGGGTGTTAACTCTGCTGTTCTTTGCTCAAATAAATGTGGGTTTTTACAGTAGGGGAAAGGCAGCTTAAGGATGCTTGTGGCTGTGTACAGAGTGGTCCAGGAAGGTAAAATAATTTAGCAGCAACCTAACTGAACACACTTGACCTTTTATAGTGCCTTTATGCTTCACACAAGATCACCTCACTGATCAGAGCTCTGTTTTCTACAGGCAAACAGGGATCATTTTACGTGAGTCCTCTGAACACTACAGTTGTCACATTTTTGGTTTTAAAACTTCCCCTTGCTTTAATTCATACAGACTCATTGAAGGAAGGTGACAGCAGGCATTCCATGCATCTTCCTCCTCCCTATACTCTGCTTATGGAAGGGCTGACCTCCCAAGCAGTGAACTCAAACCCAACTGAAATAGGTTTATTTTTCAAAGTTATTTCCTAGATCCTTTAGAAACAGGTTATGAATCCCTGGAAGTCCAAGACCCCAGGTTGAAACTCATTGCATCCCAGCATTATCTATCTCATCCTTACAGCCTGCCGGCTAAAGGCTTACCTCATAGTCCACACTTTGTCTCAGCTGCAGCTGAGACCCCTGTATAGTGAAAAAACTGGCATCGGGTGAAGTAGGATCAATCATTACAGTGAAGTCTGGTTCCACATGGATAGTGGTCACCACGTAGCCAGGAGGGTTATTTTCATGAACCTGTGGTTTGCTATTAGTGACAGAACATCCTGGAAAAACACAAATGAGACACAAAATTGCTCAAGGACTCATATTGTGGTAGACTTGGGTGAGACATGAGACCCGAGACCCCTCCAGTTACCACTGGAGAGAAGGTCGTTGAACAAATCTGCCTCGAAGTAAGAGTGTGAACATCTCCCACCTATAATGGTGCAACCTGCTGCCGTGGGGGTTATTCCTCTGTGGTCATCGACCTCCCGCAAGAGCTTACCTTGTTGCTGTGCTGAAGCCTGTGTTATGAAGGACAGCAGAAAGAGCACAGAAGTGAGGAGCCAGTGAGAAACAGCCATGGTGAGCTGCCAGTTGTTGAAAAAATCCCGGTTTCTGATTAAGCTGATCCTCTTCTCTCCCTGTTTCTCCCAGTGCCGTCTTCTGCGTTCACTGCTTCATGAAGGCAAAAAACATTGGCTGGCTGGAATGGATTGCTGCAATTCAACCTTTGGCTCTTTGCCTCATTGGATGACTTATTGAAAGATATTTACCAGTCACGGAACATGATAACGCATAAATTCCTGTTTCTACTTTGTTCCTGGGGTCTTTCCTGTCCTGAACTCTCTGTAGCAACAAGGATATATTTGAAGCATTTCAGAATTCAGAGCCAAGCTCCCTGAGATGAGCATGAGCATGAAGGAGGACAAGGGCTGACACTTGGGAAGCTGTCTGTATACTCCAGCCTCTCTCAGTGGGGAGGAAGTGGGCAAATTTATGTTTCTGATGTGTCAGAGATAGGGTCTGTTTTGGTCAGATCATTTCCTGGACAAAGGCATAATGATGCTACTATACCCCTATATCTTGTTTATTTTAGCCAGGCTTTTTCTGCATGGCCCACATTCCCTTTTATAACAGGCTTTGCTCTCCAGCCCATGACTTACGGTTTCTCTCTTCAGGTTGCAGTCTGTCATGTTGTTCCTGAAAAACATATTTTTTAAAAAATATTAAAAAGCCAGCTCTCAAATGTCTTATCTTTATTTCTGGAAAAGGCAAAGGTTTCAGTGAAGGCAAAGCCATCTTGGCTGCTCTTTTGTTTGGATGGTAAAGGAAGGAGCTAGGCCCTGTGTAAGTCTTTGGGTTGAGAATTATCTGTAACTGTAACTGATTACAGTTATGTTTCTGAGACAACCTTGGTGTTCCCAGCCACCCTACAGTACCCTTGCAAGGTGAGCAGGGAGGATCCAGAGACAGTGACTGGGCTCAGCTGCAGCCCAGTGATTACCCAGCAACTTTGTAGGGACAATGCATGTCCCCTTCTCCCAGTTGCCAGCAGTGGCTCTTTGTAGGGATGCTCCCCAGAATCTCCATCCAGGCTCCGATTATTTACATCCCAGCAGCTTCCTGAAGCCTCAATAGCATGCTGTTCTGCTGTCTTGTCCTGTCTTTTTCTGAGCCTCTGTAAATTTTTCCAAGCCAAATATCATATGTCAAGGCATTTGGCCACTTGTGCAAAGAAACACCATTGTTTCCAACTTGCCCATTGTGTAGGAGGAGAAAGGGGACAGCTGCTCTCACTGCTCCTTTTAAAATCCCAATTGATTTCAGAAAGTTCTCAGATGCTGCATTTTGGCCAGATGGCCATTGGTGGCTTAACAAAATACAGACTGTCAACACTCCTTCCAAAAGTCCTCCAAGAGGTCTCTTTCCTAGCAGAGATTTCCTATGCACCAAAATAAACAAATGCCAAGGTCTGTGAGAACAGCATTTCAGCATCACAGTAAGGGAATGGGTGCTTAGATGAACATTTGAGAGGGACTAGCTTCTTTCAAGATGTCATGTACATCATAAATGGTGAAAACTGAGGGTGCAGGATGGACTGAGCAGTTTTGCAGTAGGCACAGAGGATCGCAGCTGAAGATGCCTCATTTTAGAGCTGCTCTTCAAAATCTGTTGGCTTTACAGGAAGGGTGGAGTTGCTGTTCTATCAGAGGAGGGGATCTTCCAGGCAGCGTGGTGCAGGGATAACACGTAAACCTCATTAAACAGTGGGAACAAATTCCTCCTACTGGAGCTTTGTCTTTAGTGTCTATGAGAAAGCTGGGCCAGTAAATACAGGGGCAGAATGGAGCGGAAACAATATTTACAATGTGTATCTATGTTGCGTAGCTCTCAGTACATTTCTTTGCAATAAAATCTAGCACCTGGCTAAGTTTCTGCTAAATGGAGACCCTGATGCTGGCCTCTCTGTACAGTTGGATTGTGAGCAGTGCTGAGTCCCAGCCATGGCAGATGTGGCCAGGGACACTAGCTAGTC
>NW_008823871.1:199407-217061 GCF_000699105.1 Pygoscelis adeliae | reverse complement strand
GCCTGAGAAAATACTTCTCCCCCACCCCGCATTTGTAACAGTCCAACACCTAATAATGGTACCACCCTTATTACTGTTTCCCAAAGAGCAGCCAAAGCACAGGCATAGCTAACAAATCTTTATTTGACTTCAGAAGCAGGCAGCCAGATGCTAACACGAAGTGAAGTGATGTGTTTCATTCAGGCTCCATCTACTGACACCAGTTCACACTGACATGTATTTCACTCTTGATAATCTAAAAGGTTTTATTGGATTTTGGCTACTTTCCAGATTTTTTTTTATTTGCTGATCTCAAGAGTTTTTCCTAAGCAAATTCAATAACTTTCTTCTTTATTTTCAAGGCTATATACATGCAAAGCCGTCTTCTTGGCTGTTTCTTTCCCTTCACTTTCAGTCGAAACTGTCTGTATCTTCCTTCATGTCTGCAATCAGCTGCTTAGAGATGGGGCAAACATACTGGCTGGTAATTGCAGCAGCTTCCCTGGCATCACTGTCCAAGCGGCTGTTGGGAGGGAAAAAATGAGTGATAGTTTGTTATTCCTGGGGGTGCAAACTGCAGGAAGTGTGACAAGGCCACCTTGTAAAATTCAAAGATGGCTCCAAGGGACAGATGTATGCTAGAGGGACCCAGATCATGGCTGCCTGCAGCCAGGCACCCCACAAATGCACAGGCAAGCCTACCGGTGTTATCGTCCCCATTTATTCTAGGCATTGTGGACAAGAGGTACTAAGGGCCAGCTTATTCCTCCTAATTTTAGTGATTTAACAGTGAGATGTCTAATTGAAAGTGGTTGGTCGCTAGGAAGAGACAATGTCCAGGTGCTGGGACAGCCCATCCTGAGGTGTGTGTGTTTGAATCAATAACTGAATCAAGACAGGGTAGCAAAGGCTTTCTATTTTAACTGTTAGATCAGGTTCCTGAATGGGATGTACAATTGTTTCAGTCCAGGATGACAATTCTGTGATTAGAAAAAGATATTATTTCGTTTCCCTAGGTTTTATTATTTTTAATAACTGGCTTTTATATGGCACTTGCTAGCTGTAAATTAATGCCAGCTTTGCTTTAGGTAAGGCAAAACTGAGTGCCAGGTGGGCTTGGCATGTAGAAATAGAGATTACCGTGAATGCAGGCACGGAAATCAATTGAGATTGCACACAGCCGCATGCCACCTTGCAGTTAAAGCATTTGCTTTCCTAGCTCTGCAAACCACCCCTGGGAGTGTGGTTGCTGTCAGAGTGGCAGCAGGTACAAAACCGTGTGATGGAAGGCTGCAATTCAGCAATGACAGTCCCTGAGACAGTGCCTCACAAGCTGATGGGGAATGAGGCAAAAGTGATTTAAAATATGGACAATTTAATAAATCTTCCACCCTTCCCCTTTTTGAGGATATTTTTGAGGATATCATGAGCTTTTCTGATCTGCTACATTATATCAGACTTCTGCACTTGGGGCAAAAACTGGGAATTTACAAGCTACTAAAAGTCTTCTTTCAGCTTCAATACTGTGGTGATCAGGGCCATAGAGGTGACAAATCTGTCCCACCAACCTGGCATTTAGAAAGCTCTGGTACAACCACATAAAGCAAAGTTCCTCATGGCTGTTTTCTTCCTCTCTCCCCTGCACATCTGTGTTGACTGGGCCTGGAGAGCTGGTTTAGATAAAGAAAATTAATAATAATTAAAAAAAAAAAAACAAATAGTGTAACCACCACAGCTGTAAAGCAGCACTGCTGTCTGGAAGGCAGGTTCACCCCCCACCGACCTGCCTCATGGTCCATGCTCTGTTAACCTCCTGACTGTCACCATAGCTGTGCAGGAAGAAAAAGAAGTATCCTCTTCAAATCAGGCTCAGATGCTTTCTGGCTGGCAAAGGGACAGGTTTTAATATGCACTTGCATTCTGCCTCATTACCCAGTACTGGCATGTCCTTCTACCCATGGATATATACCTTTTTCCAGCATTTGGAAACTAAAAATCTACTGCATCTGCCAGGATTTTGTTAGTGGTGCATGCCCCAGAAAATATCAAAGCACCCTGAACAGATGGGAAGGAATCAATGTGCTATGTCTCTGCCTTGAAGAAAGAACCAAGTTTGAAGGAAACCTCTCCAGGCAATGTTGTCCCTTCGTAGCATACCAGCAGCAAGGGCAGCAGCAGTTGTGAGTTGTATCACAGTGCACCACGTATTATAACTGATGATGTGCTCATATATGTGGCTTCAGTGGGGGCTAGTGGCCCCATATTTCAGCTGGATGAAAGACCCCATATTGGCCATATATATGATTATGTCTAAAGCCTGCCCAGTTTGGCAGTCAGAGCCATGGGTGGGGACTATGAAACCCAGAGGTCTTCCTCATTCCGCTACAGAGCCCATTTATCTACAAACATTTTCTCAGGTGCTTTATTTGAAGTAGGTAAATCACCTACAACTTTCCCCAAAAGGCTAAATCAAAATGCAAACAATCCCAGGCTGTGATCTGATGTAGAGTTTTGTATCCTATGGATTAAGCTTGATATGCATATGCAATAATGTTGTTTTATACTTAGAAATGGCCTCAGTGAGAAGGTTTGTGTCCTGCTCTGCCTGCTGTGACAGGCAGGGCAGGCTGATGGGATATCTCTGCTATTGTACAGCAGCTCCAGGCGCAGCCTAGAGGGAGGAGACCAAGCCCCAGCCCGCTTGCCCTTGTCTCGAGTTTTCCAAACCACTGGTCATGCTACCCCCCTTTCCTGGGAGCTGAGACCTGCCTCCCTGCAGCCTGCATGGCCCAAGCTGCCTTCCCCTTCCCCAGGAAGCAGACCTCTTACCTGCGCTTGCGGCCCATGAGATTTTGGATGAATTTCTGAACCTGAGCGTTTCCTCTCATCTTGCTGTATTCACTGGTAAACAGTCCATCTGAGTGCCTCTGGGACCTGCGTCAGGGAAAACACAGTACAATGGCTGCTCCTCTCAGCCATGTGATGTGGGACTTATCGCAAGACACAGAAATTTCTCTCTTCCCACCATCAAGGAGCCCTATGTCCCTCCCCTTCTCCTCTTCTTTCCCCTTTCATCTTGGGCATCCTCTGGATGAGGCCAGTGCTCAGGCTGGCTCTGGAGCTGGAGACAGCTTCGCCCCATGGGCATCCTTCTCATTGCTGGGATCCCATCTCCCTCCTCCTTCCATGCCCCAGGAGGGTGGTTTTGGCTGGTCTTTACCTCTCCTTGAGGCCCACCAGGTGTTTGACTAGCTGCCGCACGTAGGCATTGCCATTCATCTTGCTGAGCTCACTGTGGAAGAGCCCATCAGCATGTCTCTCAGTCCTGGGAGGTCAGAAGATAAAAAAGGGGTGAAAAGGCATGGTTTTAAAACCAGAGAAGAACAGGCATTTAAAACTGCTCCTTCAAGGAAAGAGGATCCCAAACAAAGATGGGCAAGAATTTGTGCTAATTTGGCAAAGTTTCACAAAAAAAAGGACAAATCTTAAAGGAGTTTAAAAGAAACATCTTTGTTAACCATCACACAGAGAAACTACCCATGCTTGCTTCTTACTAATGTAATCACCTTACCATAAGGATATGGGAATGTGAGGTTAACACTGATTCAGCACAAAAGATTGGGACAAGAGACTGGAGAAGTAATAAATTAAACACCCAGATACACAAACCTTGAGGAACAAGTAGATAACGGTGGCAGTACCAAAGACCAGCACTCGCAGGTGACTGATTGACAAGCTATTAAAAGAAGTGCTCAAAGCCTCGGTGAGGTTCAATCGGAGCTGTTAAACTTCAAACCAGACTACCCAGTGGGTAGGATAAAAGGTCTGGGGTCCAGCTGCTGGAGAGACCGTGTGTGTGTGTGTCTATGCCAGTACGGTGCTAGGGAAGCCGGGCCAGGCACTGGCTGTGGCTGTGGAAGGGCTGCAACAGAGTCTCAGCTCTGTCCTCTTCCAGCCTAAGTCCTTTAGTCTCTCTGTGCTTTAATTGCCCCTGCACAAGTGGGAGGAGAGACAACCCTGCCGAAGTCTTACATGCAAGACTATGAACTGGTGAACTTACAAGATCGACTGTTTTTGGTTATGTTTTCATGGGACTAGGCTATTTGAAACAGAAATTTCCACCTCTATCAGCCTGTATAAGTACCTAGTGGGAAAACAGACTCAAGAGTGTCTTTTTTACTGTAGTTTGATCTGTTTGGGGTCCTGATTTTTCCCTGAATTAAGTCAAATCAATGTTTCCACTCTTAAGCAAGAAAAAATATTTACAACATTTACACTCATTTAACTAAATCAATTTAGGGAAGAAAAAAAATCCAACAGCCAAGCAGCTGCAAGTTCTGGAAGGAAGATAAAAGGCCGACTTTATAGCTTTTTGAACAAAAAGCCATGGAGAAAAAAGAAGCAGAGGCACAAGAAATGCTTACCTCTCCCAGGATGGAAGAGATGCTGAGAAGTGTGATAGGACAATCATGGGAATAATTAGTTGCCACAGACCAATCATCAGGGAAACCATGTTCTCTTCCTGAATTAAAGCACAAGGTTTTATGAGCAGCAGAACAAATGACCTTGGTCTTTGTCTGGTACAGTTCACATGCCACACGGAAGACATTGCTATGTAAGTAACACCACTACAACTAAATTAGGCAGGAATTCCTGCCAGCAAAGATAGTATTTCTTTAAAATACAAAAGACGAACAATTCAAATCATTCATGTTGCCAGTTAGTTGGAAGTTGGTTGTAGTTGTTATCCCACCACCACCACCATGCAGTCCCGGAGCATGGGTCTGAGGCTGGCTGTGTGAGATGATGTTTGTGCTGGAGTTTTGCTGTGAGTCAGTATAATATTCCTTGAATATGCAGGGAGGTATCATGTCAGTTAATCCATCAGTGGCACAACACTGTGGAATAAACCCCATGCTACTATAAGTCTCTGAGAGCTGAGCCTTCAGGGAGAGGATTTAAAGCACCCATGAAAACATCCCACACAGACAGCTATTAGTATATCTAGAGGATGCCCAGGAGAAATCTGTTTGGGTTTTTTCAGACAAAAAAAAATGGCATGTACCAAATAAAAGTTTATCTACACACAGGAGAAGGGAAGGGCTCATGTGTGCCGATATCTGCCTATCCTCTAATCTTTCAAAAAGGAAAAAAGAAATAACACACATTTTCAGTAGCAGCAGAACCTTGTATTTTGTTTTCTTACTGAAATAAAAAGAAAAGAAAAGCATATTTTGTTTATCACAAGCCATTGCATGTTTTTCCCTTTTATTTCCAGGCTCTTTTTGCAGCCCTATGCCTGCAGATATGTGTGTGTGCCTTTATAAGAGGGTTCCCCAAGGATTACACAGGAGCCATATATGTAATTTATAATAAACCTGCCTTCCTCCTGCAAAGAAACAAACCTTGCTTTCTTCGTCGCTGTCCTGGAAGCTCTCAGATAGTACTTGCTAATCCAAAATCAAAGTCCTCCCACTTTGGTTTTATTTTAGTCTGAAACTAGACAGTACAAAGAGCATTAAAGGACTGTCAGAATTTCCTGAACACTTTCTAGTCACCCTTCTGGGACTGTTTGCTACCCTAGAGATACTGCAAGATGAGAAGAGGCAAGAGGAGGAAGGACAAGATTGGGGGATTTATACAGAAATGTATTCGCTGTAAGCCACAGCACAAATATTTAATGGGGGTTGCAGAGCAGACAGGTGAGAGGTTTTGCATGATTAAGGAGCCATAAGCTTCATCTCACACACATTTCTGATGCTTTAGTGTTGTGTTTTCCTGCCTGATTTGGCTTTGAGGAGGATGGAATACGTAAAACAGGAAGGACATTTCAAAGATCAGTTTCTTATTGGAGTCCACACAAAACAGACCTCACAGTACTGCTTCCCAGCTGAGGGATGTGAAAGAGCTGAAAACAGCCACCAAAACCGGAGCACACCACCCTTCAGGGAAGGGAAACCTGGATCCTGAGCCTGTCCTTCAGTCTGTACAATACCTGCCACGCAATGCCTTGGCCCCTGGCCAGGATTTCACCACAGCATTTTGACCTTCTTTGTGCCAACCCTGGGCTGGCATTTGTCTTGGAGCACCACATTTAAGAGCCCATTTTAAACCCCATCCCTAGCTCCAGAGTTTCCCCTCTCTTCATGACCTTTCCAGCTGCTAATCAAGTGGATCAACTTATCTTTTCCCTTTCTGGACATAATTTTGTCTTCCCTGTGCAGATCATATTTGCTTGCTGAAGTTGCTAGGAACAATAATGGCTTGTTGGGGAACTTCTCCTGTGTATCAATAATGATGTATTGCATTGGTTCTTTTAATCAGTCAGACCCCAGGGAGGAGGTAGATCTTCAGTGTGATCACAGTAGAGCTGTTTTACCTTCTTAAGATACTTCTGAGCCTTTTGTTGCCCTCCCCAGTGATGCTGGCTTTCAATAAATGCAAACTCCTTAGCTAGCTGGAACCTTCATCTGAAAGAATTGTGCACCAAGCCGGCCCAGGACCTGGGAGCATCTCAGACCTTTCCAGCAGACAAACCCTACTGCTGAAATGTCAGATTGCACCCAAAGGCTTTGCTGAATCAAAGCTCCCATCACCCTGCAGGAGCACTACCGCTAGGAGAGCTTCTGAAACGGCTGGTACACAGCCAGTTTGCACACCTTCTTGCTCCTGCCCATCTGTTGTGCTCTACCTAAAACTAAAGACCACGTATTTCTGGAAGCCATCTGGTTAAGCTGCTGTTTGGGCTCCGTTCTTTCCTCTGGTTGCTCCAGAGGAGGAAAACCCCACATATTACCAGCATTACTGTTCAGGAGATGGATGGCCTCATGGCAATAGCTCAGCAAAGCACCACGGAGGCCTGAAATCCACCACCCAAAAATTGAAAGAGGGGAGAAGGCAGCCTGTCCAGCCTGACCATGTCAGCACAGCGGTACTCACCAAACCGTGGTCACTCCAGGCTCTCAGCTGTCTCACTGCTACGATGCACCACTGGCCCACTCCTCTCCATGGCCCCCTATAAATCTGCAGCCCTTATCAGAAGCAATTATTTGGGTAAGGATATGAATATGAGTAATCATGATTAACAGCAAATAATGCATCCAGGCTGGAATGTCCTTTTAATTACTCTCTAAACCTCATCAGGTCATCTGCAGCAGTTTGATGGACTGTATTTCTGCTGATGCATAATAATTCCTGCTTCTGTGTATGACAGTAATTTGTTGGACAAACATCCCTGTACCAATTGATTCATTATGATTGTCATCATTATCTCTCCTCCTGACTTTAATTACCTCTTGATAGGAGCTTAATCTTCTGTTCTTCTTTTTTAAGCCTGGCTTGGGTTTTGTTTGCAATGCCAGGGAGAGTCGGTGAGTGTATGTGTGTACCTGCGATTTGGCTAAACAACGTGTCACTTTTTTAGGGCAAACATTGATCAGTAGGACAAGGGCTGAGTTTTGCATGAGGGGACAATACTTTTCAAGCTGTGGTTTCACAGCCGTGTCTGGGAAAGAACAGGCTGTATCACAGCTTCAAAGAAAGAAGCATACTTACACATGCACAGAAAACATCCTGAATATATTCCCCGCCTTTGCTGGGGTTTGGAGCTGGTTGCTCTCAAATACTGCCACTAAAGGTGACATGGAAATGGAGGGAGAAAATAGGATTACGCCTTTTCTCTCTTTCTTTACGTTGTATTAACGAAGGATTAATCGTTATAAATAAATCTTATCTTCCAACTGCAGAAATAGGAGCTATATTACACTTTTTCTTGTCTACTTATCTTTTTTTCTTTGGAAAAACAGAGGGCATCTCCATGTCTAGAGGGCTGGGAGAGACCTGATTTTCCCCATCATCTTTCCTGTGGAAGAATAACCCACATACTGATTAGCAGCAAGCTTCAGCACTACTGCATGTGACTGCAGGTTGCTGCCGGACCCCTGCAAGAGGGAGGGGGAGAAACAGCAGTGAAAAGTCTCCCCATTCCAGACAGGAGGACTGAGAGGTGCCATGGCCACCGCTTGGACAGAGGAGCCCATTTTCTCCTTTGAGACAGCGCAGGTCAGTCCTGCACACGTCCAGGCATTTCCCAACCATTTTCCTCTCCTTTCTGTAATGACTGCTTTCTTCAGCTGCGTTAGTGCTGTCATTCCTCCTGCAGCCCTCCCACCATCGTTCTGGTACAACTTTCTGTAGTGTTACAGCCTCATTCAATGCATTTTCTCTCTATGCAGCCGGGTGCAGATGCATTGTGAGTCACATCCTTCTCCCATGGCAGCTGAAAGCTCTTCTGAGTACCCAGCCCTGCTTTGGGAGCCCCCAGTGACATTGGTGACATCTGCAATTCTTGTATTTTTCTTCTTTGCATTTAAATCTTCATATTTTCTGTATTCATATTTTATGTCTGCACTGGTGGTGGCTGGCTTCAGCTTGAGCTCGTGGTGTTGCCAAACACCTACAACTGAGAAAGACCATGTAGGAAAAAGGCAAGAAGGAAAAGAAGTTTATAAAAAAAAGGCTAAACAACATACAGGGAGCTAAAAATGACTGATGTGATTTCCTTTCCTTTGCAAATAATCTCAATGAGTCTGAAATGCCCCCAAGCTCTTGGGAAAACTCAGTTTGCTATGAGAATCTGAACTGGTCTAGAGAAGAAGCACACAGAAGAGGTTGCAATGACGAAGTGGCCCCATGGTGGCAGCAGAGGGTGAGTAACAGGAGAGTAAAAGCTTCTGGGGACTGGAAGAACGTGAACTAAGTAACCTGATTTATCTACTTCGCAACAAAAAAACCGGGGTTTGCCTTGCAGCAACAGTGGCAGAGATTGAAAAGGTGAAGGGGTGGAAAAGTGTGTGGCCATGCTTTTGCAAGCTGCAATTTATACCTGAATAAACCGGAGCCCAAACCAAATCCTCAGTCCTGAAACAACATCTGATTCTCCTTTAGCCAGAATTAACATTAAACTCTCATCAGGAGACATTTTGGAAACAGGAGTGATAAACAATACCGCTTAGCAATATCAGCTGAATGGAGCTTTGTGAATTTGCACCTTGCTTTTCCCATTCTCCATTTCTGTGAGCATTCAAAGTGGGAGTGGGGATTCCCCTTGCCTGCATCCAGCAGGCACAAAGCATGATTAAATCATCCATTAACCACTGTAATCTAACCCATCATCTCTGTGCAGCATCATTGCAGAGAAAAGCTCTCTGTCATTGACTCAAAGAATGACAAAGGAAAAGGTAATTATTGCCCTCATCTGATCGCTGCTCCTTGCACAGCTGTCATACCCAAAGCTGCAAGAAGTCAGGGCTGAACTGATCCTTGCCACCAGCTGCCAGTGACTTACCTGTTTATGGGACATAACACTGTTTTACAGGATGTATAGCAACACTAAAGAGCGCTGAGGCCGTGCATCAACGCTCCTTGAAGAGGACAGGGAGACATGCCCCGGAGCAGGAGGGAGAAGGGGTCTGTGATCCTTGGGACCATCCCTGAGCAGGAGGTGAGCTGCCCGGAGGACGTTGCCAGGTGTAAAGCCACCATGATCTTTGTGCAGTCACTTGTGCTTAGGCTTGACACCAACTGAGGTGTGCAGGGTGGAGAGACCTGTGGTGAGCTGCATTAAGTAAATCCAGTTGCCATGGGTGCAAGGGCTATTCACAGCAGCCGCTCGCTGTTGGCTGGGGACACCCTTGTGCATGGCAGTGAGCAAAGGTTATGAAACAGAGGGGCCACCCCACTTCAACACCGAGACTCTGCATTAACGGCTAGTGCGCACGAGCTGATGCATCCCAAAGGCATCAAAGCTGAGAGTGGCATAGAAGAAGGTCTTTTTTCTCCTCTTTGCAGTGGGAGAGAGGGGTCACCAAACCTGCAGTGTGAAATGCAGCATCTTATAACTATGTTAAATGTATTAGCCCCAAATTTGGTAATATTTAAGGAGAGCACATGAGCCTGGCCTTTTTCTATGTTGGAGGAAAAGACACAAGAAACTGTATTTTGAAAAAGAGAGGGTTTCATCATAAAGCTAGGTATCCTGACCCCACACTGCAAGAAGGATGCAGGCAGACTCTCAAAAATCAGCATACAAAGCTCGGGGGGGGGGTCATTCTGAGTTCTGAAGGGGAGAAATTCCCATTCACACTTCAAAGAAATTGATACAGGAGATCAGAAAAGACCTTCTGGCTGGAGGAGCAGTGTGGATGCATTCAGACTCCATCTCCAGAGAGCTTTAAGAACAGGCTGCATAAATGCTGCTACAGTGTCAGGTAGACATTGTTGCTCCTGCCTTGGACCAGGAAAGCCCATCCAGCCTTTGGAGTTGCTGTTTATCCAGGGCAGCCATTACAAGGTAGCATCCCTTGCCAGATTGTCCACTGTCCAGACCCCAGCTGTGTTACTGCAGCAACTCAGGATCTGCTGGGGCTGCTTTTCTTCATGGAGACACCTTGATTGGTCAAAACGCACATCCCAAAATGCTCCTACAGCCTCTGCACTGCTCTCTTTGAGGTCCGTGGCTTTGAGATGGCTAAGTGCACAAGGGTCAAGACAGGCTGAGAAGTTTGAGGAAGGACCACCTCATCCACCACACATGTCCAGCAACGGTATCACAAGTCCTGATGAAGCTGTCTAGGTGCAGCTGACCCTTGAGGAGCCCAGGCACAGGCTGTGACCCCATCCAACGGCAGCACCCACTGATGGCATGGGAGTTCATTGAGGTCAGGTGGTACTAGGAACTGCATGGCTAAATCCTTCCTACGTAAAAGTAAAATACCTTTTAATCAGCTTACAGGGTGTTCAGGAACTTCTACCTCCCCCATTCTTTTTTTTCTTTCTTAATATGTATGTGTGTGAGTATGTGTGTAGTGGGGATTTTCTCTTGTATGTTTGCAGGTGAGCCTTCCCCATGCCAAGGAGCTGACTGTGACGCTGCTATCTACTGAGAGCATATTAGAGTAATTTTCTTGCACCACTCCCAGGTCTGTAAGAGAAAGGACCCTAATTGGAATAAGGGGATTGGAGGATTTAGCCTTCTAAATGCTCATTCCTTGGACAGGATGGTTTCAGGAGTAGTTTTAATCTTTACCACCTGATTTTGTAATTTTGGCTGCAAAAGGGAAGAGTGGGATGGGAGGAAGAGGTGAGCAGGGGCAGCTGTAGGTGGGCTTGGTAGAGGAAGGGAGAAGGAAAATCACAGTCCCATACACCTACCCCACTCCCCAGCCCCAAGGTGGACTCAGTTATTATTCCCAAACCCTGAACAGGGTAGGGAGCAAGCCTTGTCTTGGAATAAACCCAGTGTCACAGAAGCATGCCAGCCCCTCATGGTCCCTTTTGGAGGTTTGTGCTTAAAGCAATGAACAAAACAGAGGGAAAAGCCATGTTTACTCTCTGTTTTGCTGGCTTCCCAGTGCCTCCCTGTGTGCAAATGGGCTATATCGCTCTCTGTAAGGCTCACTCTGTAAGCAGGGAGTATGCACCTCCCCATGCTCAGTATGACAAGGTACCTGGGTTTCATTCAAGTCTCAGCCTTGGAATGGGAGAGCCCTGTCCTTGAGGCTACACATCCCTCCATAGCAGCATGTCATTCAGCAAGGGGCAAATTACTCTAAGCAAAGGAGGTGTCCAGATCTAGGATGTGCGTGGCTCGCTCTCTATCTGCCTATATAGTGCTCAGCTCCTGAGCTGCTCTTGGGTTTGCTTAGATTGCCTATGTCTCTCCTCTGCTTTGTTCGGCTGGGCAGCAGAGTCCAACAAGGCAGGTGGGAGATGTGTTGTGTTTTGCTGCAACATATGGCACCTTTCTGGATTTGCACCAGTTTAAAAAAAAAGCTAAAATGCGGGGGCCAAAAGCATAAAATGTCACATTCCTGAAAGTGTGCCCACTTGCTCTGAAGTCTGAAAGGAAGATGCTGGACATGCTAGTTATCTCCATGGTTGGCAGCACTACCCAGGGGCAAGGACAGCAAAACCTTTGTGTTAGGAGCTCTGGGCTGTGCTAGAGCAGAGCTTGGTCATTTTGATCAAAGTTGATCTGCTTCCAGCCAAATCCTTGGGCGAAATCTGCAGTAAAACTCAGCTTTTTTGAAAGAAGAGATTAAGAAAAATATTAGGTGTTTGGCTTACATTGGAAAAAAAAAAAACGCTTGAAACATTTTGCTAAAAATTGGGAAGAGAAAGGAGAAAAGTACTCCATTGGTGCATGAGTGGTACCTTGGGTGCTGGCAGAGCGCCTTGGCTCTCCACGGTATGGGATGAGAGAGGCGCTTTGGAAGCAAGCCAGAACATCCCTTATCACCCTGCTCTGGAGTAGGGATGGGTGCTAAGCCAGAGGGTCCCCTAAGCCCTAAGGGTGCGAGTCTGCCTCCCTAGAGATGCTCTGCCTGGGGATGCTAGGGCTGAGCCAGGCTCATCCTGCAGAGGCTGTTCCCCTGCGCAGGCACACCTGCGGCAAGCAGGAGACAGCCTTGAATTTGGAAGGGCTGCTATGAGGCACTTCCCTCCTGCGAGCAAATCTTCCTCCCTGCTTGAGAATGGACACAGTAGGGAGAAACAAGGGGTGGTTTTACCATGGCTGGCACTGTGATACAGAAAAGCAAAAGCCAGTCTTGGGGCACAGTCTAGTTTTCAGGGGAAGAGGGGAACTCTGTTTTTCCAGCCTATGTACATATTGTGGCTGTCTCTCTGTCACCAAGGAAGCACAAAGAGCTTTTTAAAGACCTGCAAAGACAAGCTGCCGCCCCCATCAATCACTTGCTGTTTTTTTACACCCTATGGGCCTTCTTCCAAATCTCCTTTGAGGACTGCCAAAGTGAGTGCACTCTGCCTGTCTCCAGGTAGTCTCCACAGTGTGGGATGCATGGATGAGACAACACATACCACTGCAGGGACATGATGGGACAGGGCTGCGTGGTTTCCTCCCCAGGATTGCTCCGGCCACCCTTGCCCTCCCGGCCCGGCATTGCTCTCTGCCCAGCTGGAAGCTACCTTGTACCTTGACACAGAGGAGCTCCAAGTGCCGTCTCTCCACAGCAGAGCTGTGCGTTAATGCTCCCCGTGCGTCTGGCCTTATCACAGCTCTAATTGGCATCAGCATCCGTAATCTCAGCCTCCAGCTGTTTGCTGTGTCTGGGGAAGAGGAGAAAGCACTTCAGGGAATTAATTTCAGTTATAAGGACGACATGGTCTGTGTCCTGGCTGGCAGGCAGGCTTGGCCCAGCTGTTCCAGGTGTGCAGTGCCAGCAATGAGCACAGCAGCTCCTGACGGCTACACAGCTGCTTGGGTTTCGTTTCGGCTGCATCCCTCTTCAGACTTTTTCAGGGACTGGAAAGGACATCCCTTCCAGGTGAACAAGAACAGGCTTTGTGAAGATGAGGGTGGAAGGAGATGCACTTGTAGGTGCTTGCTGCTCACAGGCATGCCTTTCCCTGCCTGTGCTGCCTTGCACTTCTCCTCTTCCCCAGGAGTTTTTTCATAACAAGTGGCTCTAGTAAGCTCACTGATGTTTTAAAACCAGTAGGGGCTCTTGAAGTATATTAATTTGATCTGCCCTATGACACAAACCCTTGTATTTCACCAGGTCACCCCTGTGTGAGATCAATTATGTGGCTTAATCTGAAACCAGGATCCACAAAAACATCTAGTTTTGACTGTAAGCTAACAGAGATGGAAAATCCAGCCATTTTCTCTGTAGTTTCATCCCCACAGCTAATCACCATTAAAAATGCATGAGTTTTTACATCTTGCATGGATTTATCATAACTTGCCAGAATGTTAAATGCCAAAAGATCTATTCAGTGTGTACATAAATCCCTGCTGCATATTGGAGGGGGACTCAAGAGAGCCTGGAAAGCCAAGAGAGCTGTGCCATCCTCGTCCCTCTCTTGCAAAGGTTAACCTGAAAGGCAGGATGCTGCCTCTGTCTCTTTTCTCAGAAATGCATTACAAACAGATTGTAAAGCAGGATGGCTTTGCTGTGGATGATACTTTCACAGAGAATTGCTCAGCTAATTGTGTCAAATAAAAGGAACAGGATTGGCCTTAAAAGCTCTTTTATTTTCCTCCCTTTGTTCTGAACCTGAGGATAGCCCCAGTGATCTGTTGCCCAGCTATCAGGGTACTATTCAACAGTTGATTTTAGGCACATCAAAGAAAAGTCTATCCATACACCAGGGATGGAGTCAAGATAATGAATATAAATTAACTGTTAAAGTGGATTAGGTAAATGGCATTAATCCCTGTGGAAAGGCAGAAGGCCTGTAGTCACAATTTGATCCTGCTCTCTTTGCTGCTCAGGTAGTTTATACATAAATATAAATAAAGGGTATTGCGTCCACACAGGGTTTCAGTGCAGTTTCATTAATGTACTTCAGGGCCTCCTTTGGCTACTTTGAGTTGATTTCTTGGAGTAAAAGAGCTCTAGTAAAAGTGGTTGTGCTGTACCAGCTCCTCACTGAGCAAAGGCTGTGACAGCAGCAAGTGTGCCAGCAGTTAGGTTTTAGGGACCAACCCACCAGACCAGAAAAGCTGTGACCAGGTGATAGAAACCACTGAGCAAACTCACACTGTCAGGACGTACGGGTTTAAAAAACACTGGTGGGGTAGTTTTGTCCCAGTTTGCTGCACTGGATAACATATATCTTCCTTGTCTGAACTTCACAGCAGATGAGGGTATTGCCAAACCAGCTCTCCTCAACCTGACGGATGTGCAGCCATGCTCATGCCCACCTGAGTACAACCCGAACTGTGCCTGAAGGAATGTAGAAATACAGGCAGAGCTGAAGGCGTGTGAGTACCCATTCCAGTGCTGGTGGCTGAGGGAGACAGATTTGAAGAAAGACTTGGTCCCATTCAGAGCTGATGGAAGCGTCTCTCCTGTGCTATGTAGGGCAGAGCTTTGTCTTCGCATAGTGATTTACATGCATGTCAAAGCTGGGTCTCCTGGAAGAGGGAGATGACTGGGCAAATCCATGGGTATTGGGATCAACGTGAGGATGGCAAACCTACACTGGGGATGGGAGAGAGGGGTAATACAACTCAGTAGCTACTAAAGGGATTGCATTCTTGCTGGCTTTAGAAAAGACTTGGAAGCCACACCTCTGGAGACCGTATTTGGCAAACCAGATTGCCAGCTAAGTGCTTAAACCAAGGTAATTTTCTCCTACTCACGGATGAAGTTGTGGAGCCCGAGGCAGCTGGGTAAAACAGACTGTGTGGATCAACTGCTGTTAATCCACTACAGGGAAAGGGTGGTACGTAGATCTGACTACGTCCCCATGGCTGAAAACAGGGCTCTGGCTTTACCATGCTGCACATGCTGAGGATTAATCATGTCCTTTTTCAAAAAAGAGTAAGGGAATTGGGGAGAGTGGGGAGGGGGGATTGGAGAGAGGATTTCTTCCACCAGTCTCTTAATAGATTAGATGAAACTGATAGCTGGAGCCTATAAGCAGCTCTGAGAAACTTCTTGTCTTATAAAAAGCTGCCAGTAATGTAGTTTTCCCCCTCCATGTAGTGTAAATGATCCTTTCCTGCTATGCCTTCTCTTCCTGCTGCCTTCCATAAACACCAGGCTGATCTGAATGGTTAGTTGGCCCTTAACGTCTGATCTGAGGTTTGATGACATGGCTGGAAAGACGCCCACTGCATCTGGATCAGGTCCCACATCTCCCAAGACATCTGGGCTAGAAATGGGGGGTCACAGCTCCCCGTCCTTCCCAAGCCTCAGGCTCCATCTCTGCTAGACTGCACCGAGTTCATTTCCATCCGTGCAGGGGTGAATGCAGTGACGTGCCTTCACCATGGTAGGGGTTGCAGGGGACACACGCAAAGGGGTCAGGTAGGGGCACCGTGGTTCCCCACACCAGTCACTCCAGTCGTTAATCAGTAAAAAAGGCACAGTTAGTGGTGAGGGGGCCAAGCACGTGCAGTGTCTGCCTTGCTGCTTGTAGCATTGCAGTGGGGAAGTGTTTGTTTGTCCCAGGGAATCAGAAACACTACCCCAAACCCTACCTCTAGGAATCATAATTGAAGTCTCTTATTTTAGTTGACATAATTATGACAAATATTGTGAAAAGTGACTCTGAGTGTGGCTAGCAAAGTGAAGGCTGCATGAGACTGCAGGTGCACAGGTACCTCACAAACAGCATTATCCCAGTAGAGCATTTACTTATTTTTTTCTCTCATTTTCAACAGTAAGACATCCTAGCCCCCATGTTCAGCTTGTGACCTGCTACACCGCCTTTGCTCCCACACCTGCTGCCTATCCAGTTGCTTCCTCAATCCTGCATTTCTGCCATTGATTATTCCTGCCCAAGCACAGAACAGATGCAAAATTCCTTTTGAAATGCATCCTGCAATTGCCAGACAGTTTCTCCAACTTACTGAGGCCATTTTGAATTCTTACTCTGTGCTCCAAGATGCTCGCAGCCTCTCCTGTCTTGGTAGCATCTTCAGATCTAATTAGTGGACTCTCTGGACCCTCACTCAGGGTCAATTATATTCACACTAAATATTACCAGATTCTGCATAGATCTTGGAATACAATTTTCCAGTTATTCACCCAACCTGTCATAATTTCACCTAGTCTTTTCTCTTACACTGTCATGTGAGACTGCAGCTAGAGCTAAAGCTGAGATACGTGATATTATTTCTCCCCATACCTACAAGTGCTCTTAAGTCTAGCATGGAAACAAACAAGCTCTGTTACTTTCTAGGGATTGAAGCAACTCAGGTTGCTCTTTAGTGCCCTGATTTTTTGTCTCTCCATTTAAAAATAGGCAGTGTTTGCCATTTTCTGGACTTCTGGAGACTTTACAGTCCTTCAAATGCTCTTGGAGATCAAAGCTAACAGCACTGATTTCTCTAATCACTGTTCATATTACTGCTTTGAGTCTCCTGGGGAAAATACCTTCAGGTCAGGCTGACTTAAAACAACCTTCTACTCTAAACACTTGCTTACCTGTGGGGTTTTTTCCCTCTTTGTGAGGGTCCAGCCAAGACCCAGGAGTCCTTTGATCTACCACAACATTTGCAAAACAGCGCTTGTGGGGCCAGTGCCTCTGCTATTTCTGAGTCATATACACATGGTCAGGCTCATGCCAAGAGAGACATTATATCCAAAGTACAGAAATCTCACTGTAGGAGACCCGGTCCTGGGTTTTTATCTTCCTACTATGCCGCTTTTACAATAGGAGTCACTCGATGGCCCAAGATGGGCCATACAAAAAAGTCAAGCGAATCATAAGCCCAAATAAAAGAACAAAACATCAAAGGAAAAAAAAATTCAAACAAGCCAACCCTAAAACATGCTACTGCAAAGCCTTTTGTTGTTCCTTTCCTCCCGCTTAAGAGGCAACGCGAAGCCTAATCCTGGGAGAAGGAGACTCCTCCACTGGAGGTGGAGGCTGGGCTAAGTTAGGCGGTGAAGGGCAAGGCGTTAATCCCCGGCTTTTTTCCGGTAAAGCCCCAGACTGACAGCGCTCGCCTCGGCCACGGGAAGAGCTCGGTTACAAGCAGGGGTCGGTCCCGCGAAGAGCATCCCCCGAGGGGGGCTCCTCCAGGGCTGGACGCGCCACCACGACGCGTCCCTCACCTCCGGGCCGGGGGCGGGTGGGGGTCCCCCGCGGCGGCAGCTCCCCCGGGGCTCGGCTGGGGGAACGTGGACGGGACACCG
>NW_008823871.1:195845-199004 GCF_000699105.1 Pygoscelis adeliae | reverse complement strand
GGCCACGACATCGCCGCCCTGGTGCTGGGCATCGTCCTCATCCTGCTCATCGTGGGCGGCAACGGGCTGGTGTGCCTCAGCGTCTGCACGGAGCGGGCGCTAAAGACCACCACCAACTACTTCATCGTCAGCCTCGCCGTCGCCGACCTGCTGCTCGCTCTCCTCGTCCTGCCCCTCTACGTCTACTCCGAGGTGAGGCTGCCCGGGGGGCTGCGGGGGCACCGGAGGGACTGGGGGTCGTGGCTTTCGTGCCCGGGGAACCTGAAAGTCACCGGGCTTCGGGGTTGGGTCCGCCAGAGACCAAGTATCGAGGGTGAAAGCCCCTCGCCGGCTTTGTTCCCCACCTCCATCCCTCCGGTTCGGGAGTGCCGCCGCCGCTGCCCAGCCCCTCGGGGCAGCCCCTGCCCTCCTGCTCCGTCCCCCCGCTCCGCTGCAGGGATGCTCGTGCCGCTTTCAAACCACCGCGGCTTCTCCCTCTTGGTCTCCCATGGCATCGCTGCTGCCTGCACCCGTGGGCCCCCCGCCCGCCGGCGGCGAAAAACGGCTGCAGGCCCGCCAGTGGTGGTAGCGGCAGCCGGTTTAGTGCAAGTTCGTGGGCTCCCCCGTCGTCCTCCCGGGCGACTGCCGAGCTGCAAATGCACCGAGTGGAGATGCACCGGGCTGTCTTCCCCGAGCCGGGTCACCAGCTCTGGAGAGCCCTTGCATTGCACGCTTCCCAAGTTGCCATCAGCAAATGGTTAGGAGGGGATAGAGAGCTCCTGTGCTGTGCTCTGTCTGGCTAAGGTGAGCAGGTTTTGGTGATAAGGGAGATCTTTAGCCAGGAAACAGGTTTCCATGTTGAGTTGAGTAGGGGAAGCTGTCTTTTTAGGGAGCTAGATGGGATTTGGTCACCCTACCTCAAGGTGGCTTTGGTCGGCTTGCTTCAGGGCTCCTCCTGGCAGGTTCTCTGGTTCGCACAGGCCTGACCCTGCATGCGATGGTGGTCATGGAGAGCCACCTTGGCAGACTTTGGGTCAGGTTTTCTGTTCACCTCCAAAACCTGTTTACCTCCGAGACTGTGACAGCTGGGGGAAAGAAAAACAGGAGCTCCTGAGGTTGAGTGGTTTTGCATCTCTCTCCGCCTCTCTGTAAAAGGGAGATAAATGTTTACTGCCAGGGGATTGGTAATGCCTTGAGATTGTGGACGGATTTGTTGGACTGGGGTGAGGAGGCTCGCTAGAGCCTGCCCGTTAGTACCAGCCGGTGTCTCCTTCCCTGCTCAAGTGGATGAAAGCACCCAAAGGCCAAAATAGCAGTTGTTTTGCACCTGCCCTTGCGGTAGCTGTTGGTGTGGAAGAAAGAGGAGTCGTCTTCTTTCCAGATGTGGGGAGAGCCAGGATGCAACCTTCTGCACAGTGAGCAGCCCCAGCAGGCTGTAGTCTGGGGACTGGGCAGGGTGTGTGTGTGTCAGATGAACCTTGCGTTTTCTGATAGCCACACGATTTGTAACGTGGTGGCTTAAGTGCTTCCTCAGGGAGTGAAAGGGGCTGTCCCCATGAGTGAGACCGAGTGGTGTTCCCATCCTTGAAGGCTAACACAAGAGCATACCAGCAGTTTTCAGGCCTTAGCATCTCCCCTTCTCTCCCCTGCCAGGGCTGCTGCTCAGCGCCTGACTGGGATGGGCCTGTATTTTCTTAGGCGAGGCAGGCTGCGGATTAGAGCTTAGGATGCTTTTAGCTTCTCTAGCTGGTCCTCGGATTTTGCAGGACACTGTGACCTCTGAAGACAGAGGTATTCTGGAAAGACAGGTTCAGCTGGGGACCCATAAGAAGAACCAGTGAAGAACAGGAGCATTAGATTCCCCTCTCTCTTTCACCGCACTGACAGGAGCCCCCTTGTGCTGTTTGGTTTCAGTGGTTTTGCTTTTCCCTTGTTAACTCAGTTTTGGTGGTTAGAAAGCCTCTGTCTTCATGATTCTTCTCAGCTACTACTTCTTGCTAACTGGAATTCCCTTTTTTTTTCTTGCTCTTTCTGTTGTCTCTCCATGCCTCCAGTTCCCTATTCTGTGGGCAGACACACACACCTGTGTGGTTTCCTCTAGCCTGCAGGCTTGAGTTTTGCTGGCATATGTAAAATGCTAGTTAACATACTCTGGGGTACCTCTGAAAATGCTGCCAACTGTGCATGAGCATTGTGGGGCTTTCCTTGGGTACCACAGACTTCCCACAAATTCTGGATGCTCGGGCAACGGGTGTTCAGCCCTGTATGAGCTTTAAAAACCCAGGCTGTGCCTTAGCTATGACAATGCTTTGTGTGTTCACTTCCATAGCTGTTCATAAACATCAGTTAAGTGGTAATTCTTCCATGTCTCTGCACCCAGGATATTAAACAACAGGGAATGAAGGTAGCCTATGACAGAATTGTCTTTCTCTCCAACTTCTGCAGCTCCTGCAACAAGGCAGGCTTTCAGAGGCGTAAGAGACCCTGTAAAAAGAGCATGCACCAGGATCTGCATTCCTCCCGCTCAGCGGTCACGCACAGAGTGGGTGTGGAAAGTACTGTACAGGTATGGAGAGAAAGGCAGCACTGTGCAGCAATCACAGCCTCCTCGAGCAGGCAATGGGGTTTTGAAGTATAGGGCAGCTTAGGCTGTTGTCGGTGTTGAAGCAGTACCCGTTTCATGCCTGGAAGTTTCTCTGTGGGCTCAGAGCCCATAGTGCCCATGTTCATTTTTAATAATCTCCTATATGTTGGTGCAGGATTTGCAGCTCATTTTGTTCTGAAATATGCTACAGAAAAGTGAGAGTAGCCATTGAGTCAGTGCCAGGGGACAGAGTGGTGGTGGGTTTTTTTTTTCCTTTTCTTGGAGGCAAAAGTGAAAACTGTAGATCAGAATCAGACGCTCAGATGGGGGGTGCAGAGTATTGTTGCTGTTTAAAACTAGCTTGATTTCAACTTGTGTTCTGTACCATTGCATTTAGCCACTGAAAATGTGGCATGGACAGTCCTGAATGTTCAGTTCAACCTTTATTCTTGGTGTGGTTTTTTTGTTTGTTTGTTTGGGTTTCTTTAGTACAGCTCCTGACAGAGTAAAGGTGGACTTTGAGGGCTGGTTGGAAAACTTGAAAACCGGCTGAGAGGGTGTTTTTTTGTTCTTGTTTAGCAGGAACAGAACAATAA
>NW_008823871.1:155923-195773 GCF_000699105.1 Pygoscelis adeliae | reverse complement strand
CAGGAGAAGCTTAGTCATCTTGTGCTTTTTTCCTGTGAGATGGCTTCTTGTGTTAGGTTTTTGGAAATATTCCTCCCAGTCAGGGCTTTAGAAGACAGCTGGAGGGATTTAACTTTTGAGGTGACGTCTGACATCCCAACAAAACAACAGATCTCCCACAAGCTTCAGTGGGGACGGGATGCCTTCCTGTGAGATGTGGATTATCCTTTGCTGCTGTTCACAGAAGCCTGAGCACAGTGGGAGAGTCCTTCATCTTGACTGTTATTTCTAGTTGTTAAGAAAGCTTATTCTGATGTGTTAGCAGCATTTGTTGATACATACTCTCCTTTGGTACTTCTGAAAGAGCCAGCATAACTTTTTGTCACAACTAAACTCTTAGTCCATGGGGAAGATTCAGAGGTCTTGGCTATAGGAAGCCAAATTGTGTGTTAGTTCTCTCTGGATGTCCCTTGTTTGTATCTGCAGGGTTGGAGGATTGCTGAAAGCAGGTGCTAGACAAGGGGGAAATTGGTGTGTGTTTCTTTTCTGTACCACTTCACAATCACTGCAGTCTTGACTGGAACCAGAGCTTGGCAGAAGGGCAAGGAAATGGGGCCATCTAATGCAAACCTCCTCCAGTCCTGTCCTCACACTTGCAGCTTATGGGAGAAGCACCACGGTGGTGCGATGGCTTTCTGATGGTGAGCAGGAGATGGTGTCTATTACTCCTGGCCAGCTGTGGTCCTGTTGCACTAGGCTCCCTCAGCGCATATAAAAATGGACAGTCCTTGGCTGAGAGAACTTCCTTTGGAAATAGGCCAGTGGTGTAGGAAATCAGTATCTCCCACTGAACTGGAGCTGTGTGCCTCTCTCCAGGCGTGCAGGAAAGCCTGTAGACCTCTTCACCCCACGGACCAGCCTTCTCTGTGTGAGATGAACGTTTGCCCCTGAGTCCTGCCCTGTTCTAAATCTCTCTCTAGTGTTCACTGTGCATTGTTGGGCGTTCTTCAGGCTGTATTTCTTTCCTCATTAATTTGTCCTGTCATATTTACCTACCTTAGCAGCTCAAATTAACGCTTGGGGCCTTAGTGAGAAAGAGTATGTGATGAAGATGGCCTTCCATAAATCCAAATGTTGCTGTCATTTATTAGTTCTGATCCTCCACAACCTGATGTAACCAAGAAGCACCCTGTGTATGGGAAGGGAAGAAACATCAGCTTTCCACTGGCTTAAAGCATCCGTTTCCAAACTGAACAGCTCCTGAGACTGTGGACGTGAGGTGAATTCCTGACAGGGCAGTGTTTACAGCCAGTTTCTCTTTTGCAGAAATACACCATCTTTAAAGAAAACCATTTGTCTTGTTAGCTACTACACAGGGGTGACTGAGCCAATGTGCAGGTATCAGTATGTACACAGGCAATCATATGCCAAATCATAGTGTGGTGGTGCAGATGTGCCCAGCGCTTTCCACTGAACTTGTTCAAACACAGAACAAAGACATGTTCTAGTGTTTGTGAGTTGTTAATTACCACACAGCAGGCTGTCCTGATATGCAGAAGGCACTTACCTTCCAACTTGCTTGGGAATCTGAGCTCTTAGCCGTATGACAGGGAGAGGTAAAAAATCCATGGGGAAGGTAGACTGCTCTTCTGCAGCAGCCTTGTCTTTCTGATGAGAGTGTGAAGTGCTCTCCTAGCAATCCACTGCCAGTAAGGCAAGGATGATGAGAAGCAAGGGGGAAGGAGGTGGCCTGGGGCACTCCCAGGGGCCCACGATAATTCCCCAGGGGCAAAGCCCTGCTTTTGTGTGAAGAGAGGCCAGAAGAAGATACCAGAGTCTACCTGGAGCATTGACAGCACCGAAAACGGGGGTTATCGCTCCCCTGAGGCAGCGAGGACTCCTGAGAAGGCAAGAGCTACAAGGTGCTGTGGGGGTACTACAGAATATCATCAGGCTCTGAGTGGCTTTGCCCGCTAGAAATCTGCAGGGAGGGAGTTGCATGGCTACAAAGGCTTGTCTTTGTGTTTAACTGCTTCCTCTGCCCAAAGACTCTGTGACAATGGCAGGAGCCACAGCAGCAGTTTATACAGTCCTCATTAACTGGAGGCATTCCCAGCAATTAGGGCAGGCGCCAGGCTGAGCAACTTCCACTCCTGTACTCTGCTGTAGAGCATACCTCCTACCTGCCTCGCTCTGCAAACTGTTCCTCTGATCAGCTCTCTCCTTAATCCACGCTGAGTGCCTGAGCTGTGAAAGGCGTCTGATCCAGCACCAGGAAGGTGCTGGCAGGAGCCGTGTAAGGCATGGTTATGTAAACATCTTTGCCACTAAGATCTGTGTAATTGGTTACGAAAAAGAGGAAACAGTTTTAGCAGATCAGTGTTTACCCGGCTCCTTCTACAGGTCAGGGAAGATGAGTCTTTCCAAGCAGGCATTCTGCCTCGCAGATCCTCAGAGTGATAGAGCAGCCGGTACTAATTACACAAGCTGTTTTCTTGGTGAGGGTGATGCTGTTCTGCATAAAACTTTCAGGGTGTCAGTGTACCACTGGTATAGAAAAATCTCTTTTTTGCAGCATGTGGTGTGCCTGTGATGCAGCTCTTCTGATGAGAGACCAGACCTCTACCCTCCAAATTTTCTGTGGCTGGCTGCGAGTGCATGCCATCCTTTTTGCAGAAGTAGTCAAGATTAGTCTTTCCTGGAATCTTACAGCTTTAGTGGAAATAGATGTTCTTCTAGGCCTGACTGATGTCTGAGCCACACAGTCTCTGCACAAAACGCTGGGGAGGCGATACAGGCCAGCAATTATAAACCAGTGCTAAGGATTTTATTTTCAGTGACCAACAGTGGGGGGACGTGTCTTTGAATTTTGGGCCCTCATCATGTTTCAAGTGGATGACCAGACTTGCTTGTCATTTCTGAAAAACCTTGACCTCAATGATTTAAGTCAAGAAAGGACGTTAGAGCAGACGTGAGGCCACCTTTGTCTTGTGCCCCACTCTCTCTCCTTCCTCTCCCCTTGCAGGTTGCGTTGTGTCTTCTGGAGAACGTAGCAGTCGTCAAGGCTCATAAAAAAAGGCCCAGAGTGAGCTTCTTGTGGGCATTTGGACCATTCTTTGACTCTGATGCTGGACTTTGCCCACTTGCAAGGACTATTACTCTTCTGATTGGTGTCATAGCTTTCTCGGCAGGCCTGGGCTCTTAGGATTAGCACTTTCAGTCTCTCCGTGCTACGCACTTGAGCCATGGCCTCGCTGAGGGCAGGCAGGCGCTTGTTCGGAAATTCAGCTGGGCATCTCCTAATTCAGTTGCAGGCTGCTGTTGCCTGGGTATCTTACTTCAGATGCCATCACCACCAAAAAGGCCAAAGGATCACATTGTGCGCTCTGCTTCTTAGTGAGCCTGTTTGCAGGGCTGGCAAGAGAGGCAGGTATGAAGCTGCCGTGTGGTGCCGTGCAGAAGCACGTGGCAGGACTGAGACAAGAGCTGTTATCATAAGAAATAAGACTAAAACCTTTGGCCCTGTCCTGGCTCATGCCCTCAGGAGCACTGGCAGTGTAACAGCTCTTCTGGCATCAGGCTTGTTTGCAAGAAGGCAGATTTTTTCTTACAAATCGGCTGTGCTTAGGAATAGGGACATCAAAATGACCTGAGCTAGGAAGGCAGCCTGCAAGGGTGTTTGAGAAGTCAAGTCTGTCTCCCGCCATCCACCATCCTATAAAATCTTTTCCATAACTTGTGTTCTTTGTAGGAAGCAGCTGGATTTGTTCCTCCTTTGCGCATAGTGGTTGATCCAGAAGCTAAGTGCCGTTTGTAGTGAGATATTGGTATCTTGTGAGAGACCACAGTGGCTGCATGTGAATTTACTGGGGCTGCCAACCTTGCTCAGCTAACCGAGCACCCAGTCTGCACCTGGAATACCACTTTGAAAGAGGTTTGGCTTGCGTCCAGAGAGGCGACCATCATCGCCTTCCTATAAACCCTCCTTGTCTGCCATGAAGCGCTGAGCTAAGGGCAGCGCGTGACCCTCGCTGCCCATATAGTTTTCCATCTTCCAAGAAGTGATGCCTGGAGGTTTGGAGTGTGGTGGTTAATATGCCTCACCTCACCTATTTAAGGCTCAGACTATATTCTCGCCAGAGCTGTGCAGAGCTTGTCATCAGCCTTAGAAAAGTCGTAGCAGGTAGGCTGGCTTGTGGGGTTATATTTGCAGCTTTGTTTTATTCTGTTACGGGAGACGGCTTGCCTGTAGAGCATCTGTTTTGCTGTGCAACTAGCTGCCTGCGTCTTCCCAGCAGCAGCGCTACTGATGGTGCATCGCTGGAGATGCCTCACAAGGGGCCTCACGCTGAAAAAGCAGAGAATGCAAAAAAGCCGATGGAAGCGGAGTTGCTCCGGAGCACTTCTTAAAGGCAGCTTGAGCTGTTTATGATCCCTAAAGCTTTACACTGCGTACCTTGATGGGCTAATCTTCTGCAACCTCTTGTAATTAGGTACCACTTAATCACATGACCCAGCAAAGCCAGCTATGCCTCTAATCCAAAGTCACTCACCCATCAGAGAGGTTCTTGGCACATTTTGCTAAGGTGGGTAGGCGAGAAACACGGTATAATGGGAAGTCCTCTCCCAGCACTTGCCCCGAAGTCAGAGTCCTGGGGACTGGTGGGGAAAGGGGAGGGTTTGTAGCATTTTCTGAGTGCCCAACTTGAATCTCACGGCACAGGCTGTGTCCTCTGAAGGTGCTGCAGCCTGAGAGCTCTTGCCCTTTTCAAAACCAATTAGTTCCCCAAAATCACAAACAAGTTTTGAAAACTGTGGCCCATAATAAAATTTTCTCTCTTGTAATCCAAACTGAACTTGTAAGGATCCCAGTGATCTTGGCAAAACTTTGAGGGTTGTTTTTTGTGATTCAGCTCCCAAATTCAGTTTGGGGTGGCTGATCTGTGCTAGAGAAAAGGCTGAATGAAGCATTCAGGTCTAAATACAGCCCTCCCCTGGAGGTTCAAGCTACCTCTCAAGGAGATGGCTATATAAAAATAGCCAAACAGTTTCTTCAGAGTCTACTTTGGCTTTACAGCTCCACTAATCATAATCCTGTGCGTGACATCATTACTGCCCGATACTAATCCTTGCAGAGCTGCCTGCCCCCTGTTCCTGGCTGCACCTGCCCAGCATTACGTGGAGAGCGTTACCCACGTGGCTCCGCTTTGTGCTCTGGGATGAATAAAACCAGAGCCTACTGTTTAGCATCTATACGTGAACAAATCTATACCCACTTCCCGAGCCATGCACAAGGCCAGCAAAAGTTAGGCTATAATGAGTACTGGCTGACTGTTAATATAGGTTTGCTTTGGAGAGAGGCTGGAGAGCAGCTGTGGGGTAGAAGTGGAAATGCCAGGCTTACCCCTGAAGTACCCTGGCCGTGTGCCTTGAGGAGCGGTGCTGCTCGGGGCTGGGCGGGCATGGCTGCACCGCTCCTGCAGCGCAGGTGTCTCTGAGAGGACGTGCTTCCAGTGCCTTCAGCCTTGGTCGTGTTACCCACGTCTAAGTGCTGGGAGGTGGCACCTGCTTCTCTGGGCGGCTTTCTTTTGGGTTACTTAGACTAAACAGAAGCCCTTTTCCCTAATTCTCCTGTTTTAGAACCAAATACAGCGACGGTCTAACGATTTCTCTTCTTGGCTTCATCCCATCGCTCCTCACTTTGCACTGGCACATGGGTTGAACGCCTCTCCCCGCCCTTGGCACCTCCTCCGCTGCCCCCATGCCAGATGCCAGGCATTTTGCTCGCTCTCCTAAGATGCTGAATTCCTTTTTTTGGCTCCCCACTCTCATTTCTTAACAACTGCCCCCCCAGGTTGGTCAGTATTTGTCTGGTACCGAAGTGCTCATTACGGAGCTAACCCGGGAAGGCGGTGGTCGTGCTCCTCGCCTTGGCAGCTGTGTGGCTGCCCGGGGACGGGGACGAGCGCGGCCCCCAGGCTGCTCCGCAGGCAGGCCTCCGGCAGGCTGAGGGCTGCCCGCGCTGGGCAGAGCCGAGCCGCTCATCCACTCCTCTCTGCCTGCCAGCAGTGTCGTACAGACACGTGCAATGCCGACCTCGTAAATATGAATGCACAGTAAATAGTAATGATATATTATGTGTTACATGTCTTTTACGACATACTACCATAATATAGGATATATAATATAGACATTATTTATAGATGTTCTGTATTATATTGTTATATATTAATGCACTGTATAATACATAATATTAATACATTGATAAATGATACGGATAAAAATATATTATTCGTGTATAAAAAAAGAAGAAAGTCCCTGGGACTTATAGATATTTATAAATATAAAAAATTTTTTATATAGCACATTATATATAGATAAAAATATACAGTAAATTATATATATTACATGTAGTGATATATATGTTGTAGTAATATTTATTTTATATATTTTTATAATAGTAAGAGTATATCTAGAGTATATATAGTGTTTGATATTTTGCAAAGTCCCAGGAGCATTTTATGTTTATATTTATTTGTATACAATCTGATTTTAAACAATAAATATAATACCTTTAAATCTAATTTATAAATATACATTATTACATATATAGCATATATGTAGAAATATGTGGATAAATTATATATAATGTATAAAATGTTATCATCTATTGCATTGATATAGAATATATATTATAGAAAAACATTTCAAAGCCCCTATATATGTACAATATGTCTAAATGTTTATTATATATCTTATAGTACAGCCATATAGAATTTATAGCTTATTATTATCTGTATACTATATATGATCTTATACATGTGTGTATTCTATATAATACATAAAGAATATATAGAGATATATATATTCTGTATGTACGGGACTTCACAAAGGGGCTGAACTCTCCGGGTGTGCTCTGACCCTCCCTGGCAGCAGTTAGGTCCCATCAGCACGGTTGTTAATCTCCAACAAGCAGCGCTGGGGTGCTGGGGTGAGGCTTGTGCAAGCGGTGCTGCAGGGAGGGGTCAGCACCCACAGCCGCCGTGAGCTGAGGGGCTTCTGGCCCCGGGCAGAGGCGCTCCCCTGAGCTGGTGGTGCTTTTTGCAATGGCTCAGCTCCTTAAATTCTGCAGTAGGCCTGTTTAGAGGGTGACCGCAAGCTTCTGTGTTAATGTGACTGTGAAGGAGTATGAGCTAAAGAAAAAAAAAAACATATGTATGCGTGTTTGTGTATATAGTATATATAAAATAGCTGAATGGCTAAGCATTAGTGTGATAGAGAACAGATCTGCAAGCTGCTGGTAAAATACCTGTGTTTGAGTCAGACATGACAAGCGGCCATTGCTACTGAACGCTTTATTTTCAAGCTAAAATCATACCTATTTGTACGGCATGTTGAATAAGGGTTTGGGTTCTTAACCTAACCCCTCCGCAGAGGGACCCAGAGGATGGTGGAGTTTGCCTGGCAGCCACAAACTGGGAGGAAGAATTCTCTGCTGCCGTAGTAGGAACAGCTCATTGAGCCCTCCTGGTTTGCCTGTGCGGGTGTGAGCGCATTGACAGGTCTCTGCCTGCGCTGAACAAGCTCATGGGAATAACGGCACATTGGCACGGAGCGGGAATGGGCTTGAGCTGATACTTTTTCTGCATCAGCCTAAAAAGTGCTTTAATGGTAAAGCAGTGGGCTGGTTTTACAACTGGGCAAGACCGGCACTCTGTTGGAACAAACTCCTGCAAGTAGTTTTGGTGGCTGTGCTAGCTTAAGCCATTGCTGTCCTTCCTTCTGTCCGCAGCCGCAGGCTGTGCAGAGAGTCTGTGCCGCTGGCTGAGAAACGACCTCGCTGAAAATCAGAAAGTCTCACGGTGCCTGTAGCGAAGGTGTAAGTAGCCTCTTGCGAACCCCTGACTCCCAGCCCCTGCTCTCAGGTGCTCCACCGCTCTGGGAGTGGCCGTGCCAGTCATCACGCGAGGACAGCTTTAGATCTAAAAGTACCTTTAGCTCCTGTTTCAGCCATAGCGGGACTGAAACAGGGTGATGCTTAGGAGGAACAGCACCATCTCAAAATGTGATTTGTCTGAACCTCCAGGGAGGAGGATTCTTTGCCTGGCAGGTGAAATACGTGCTCCATTCCAAAAAAAAGACCCTCAGACAGCTCAGACCTGTCCCTCAGGAGAGTTTGTGTGTTTCTTGCTGAGCTCATCTTATTTCTTGCCAGATAACCTCTCCCAGTTCCCTGCCAACACTACCGCTTTGTGCCCCGCTCCTTACAGAAACAGCACGCAGGCTCAAGACACCGTTACAACAGATACAAGCGGCTTGGTTTGTTGTGCCTGCAACTGAGTGGTTTTCACAAGAATTTAATTTGGTGTCAGTGCTTGCAGACCACGCACAGTGGCGTGGCTTCTGAATGGTGTGGGATGACAGAGCTTCATATGGGTTTGATACGGGGGGAACAAGGGAGCCTTTCTTCCTCTCAACTGCTAAACTAGGATGGAGGGGTTCAGCTTGAGCTGAGCGGGGTTTTGAACCCCTCTCTTACTGACAGGGAAAAACAAAAAGGCACCTTCTCTTGTACTAAAATTAGAATTTTTATAAAAAAATCTGTTTATGGTCTCGTCCTAGAGGCAGTGGTCCTGGTGCGAGGAAAGGAAACCGACATTCAGTGCATCAGCTTTGGATGCAAGAGGGTCTGGACAAGTGTTTGGTGCCATGTCCTGAAGAAGGGTTTAATGAAGCCTGACTTATTTCTGTGCTCCTTGAGCTTTTCCTTCCATTCCCATTTTCCAGCAGCCGGGTTCACAGCACAGGCCAGAACCGCGAAGCCCTAAGCAAGCTGTGAACTCTTGCTGGGGCTAATTCCCGTGTGCCACTGCTTTGCTGGAAAGGGAGTATCGTGCCACAGGCAGGACTGCTCGACTTCAGGCTGCTTGTTTGGAGGAAAACGTGGGTGGCTGAGGTGCCCAGGCATGGAGTTGTTTCGTGTCATTTTAAAGGCAGTGGGACTTGGCATCTGCTGACTCCGGGGATCTTTTCAGTTCCAGGGAGGCGTGTGGTCCCTCAGCACGGTGCTGTGCGATGCCCTGATGACCATGGACGTGATGCTGTGCACGGCCTCCATCTTCAACCTCTGTGCTATCAGTGTGGATCGGTAAGTGCCTTCCCCCTCCTCATGCCAGGGGAGGGAGCGCTGTGTCCTGGCATCAAGCTGCTTTTCCATACACGCCCTTGCAAGGGTCCCATGCAGGGAGGCCGGATCCTGTTCTCCCCTAAGGAGGGTGTTCTGCCCTACCATCCTCCCCCATCACCAGCTTTGCGTCCCATCAGTACCCTTGTGGTGGCCAAGCTGAAAGCACAGTGGTGTGAGGTGGCCAGAGCTGTCCCTTTGGGCGCTCTTCTGAGCGGGGAGACTGGTTGTAGCCCAGGCCTTGGCTATGTAAGTAAGTTAACAGGGGGGAAGGGCAGTGGCAAGCAGCTTTGGGACCACTCGCTTATGCTACCAGTGGTGATACCACCATACTAGGACTGACTCACCTGGGGCCTGTATTGGCAGGTTTATCGCTGTTTCAATCCCACTGAACTACAACCGGCGACAAATCGACCTGCGGCAGTTGATCCTTATATCCACCACCTGGATATTTGCCTTTGCTGTAGCATCCCCAGTCATATTTGGCCTCAACAACGTCCCAAACCGGGACCCCAGCTTGTGTCAGCTGGAGGATGACAACTACATCGTGTACTCCTCCATCTGCTCCTTCTTCATCCCTTGCCCCGTCATGCTGGTGCTCTACTGCGCCATGTTCCAAGGACTCAAGCGTTGGGAAGAAGCCAGGAAAGCCAAGCTGAGGGGCAGCATCTACGGGGCCAACAGGAAGCTGTATCACCCCTCAACCTTTATTGAGAGCAAGCAGACCGGACTGGAGCCAGAGGGGTGCAACCCTTACGCCCGCTCTGACCACCCTGGGGACTATGTGATGAACAATGGGATCCAGACTGTCTCCTACCCACACCTCAAGTACTCACACCCAGGACACAGTCAGAAGCGAGCCAAGATCAACGGCCGGGAGCGGAAGGCCATGCGGGTGCTGCCTGTCGTCGTCGGTGAGTAGCAGTCGGTGATGGCTGGGGGGGGGGGGGGGGGCGGCAGCAGGGTTCAGTCTGGCAGGACTTGTTTGAACCTGGCGAAGTGAACACACGCTTTGCGGCCTCCCCTACCGGGAGCCAAACTGTCCAGGCACGGGTGCTTGGGCAGCAGTGAGAGGTGTCATGCTGAGAACCATGCTTTATCCTTGCTGGAGGAGGTGAGGGTGAGCTAAAAGCCACCTCCCTCTTGTTCCACCTCCCCAGTGCAATGTCTTTGGTCCTCCTCCCTCTCCGTCACGTGTGGACTCGTTTTAACACCCACCCTCCCCTTGTTCCTGTGGAACAGCCTGGTTGTGGCACAAGACCTGCCGTACCCATCTCTCGTTGTGAGAGGATGTTTATACAGTGAAGACCTCGGTATCCCTTTGAGCCAGAGTAGTGCCCACAAACCCCACCCTTGGGAAAGAAAATATGTGCAGTGTCTATAATCCAACCTCTTCGTCAAGGTAAACCTGTGACTTCTCATATCTTAAATGCGAATCCAAAACGATACATAACTTAGACTTTTCATCAATGTTTAGAACGAGGAAGACATGCTGAATTTTTTGTCTGGGTGTAAGCCCAGCTCTACATGTCAGCGCATCTGTTGCTTTTTCCCTAAGCACTCTGAGCTGTCTCCATTCTTGTTTGGCCCAGGCTGCGTTTGTTAAATTAAACCCTTTTTAACATTCACATCACTTTCTCTCTTTAATGTCCTTCTGGCAGGTGCTTTCCTCTTCTGCTGGACACCTTTTTTTGTGGTCCACATTACCAGGGCTCTCTGCAAGTCCTGCGCCATTCCCACCCAAGTCATCAGCACTGTCACTTGGCTGGGTTACGTCAACAGTGCTGTCAACCCCATCATTTATACCATTTTCAACGCGGAGTTCAGGAACTTCTTCCGCAAAGTCTTGCGCCTCTTCTGCTGAGCCCACCGGAACTGGCGGGGAGAAGGAACGACCAGACTATTTTTTGTATAGTTCATTAAAGATCTATTTCTGCCTAAGGCCTGCTGTCTTTGTTGGGAAGGAGGGAAGGAGGAGAGACAGCAGCTGAAGGATGCTGGTTCCCAGCCCTTTCTAATAAGGAGTTACAGGTGAGTACCGGTGGATACAGCTCGGATACTCTCCCCACTGGAAACTGCAGGCGTAGCCACTTTTTTAACACTTGGCACTTGACATGAGCAGCAGGAGACACCACAAGACAGCAGGGATGGTTCTCAGAACAGCTTTTGCTTTGGATTTAGGTGTTTGGTCTGGTTTGGGCTTCTCTTAGCTCTCACTAGGCAAAGTAAAACACCCCTCATCCCCGCCACGATCCAGGGAGGCGGGAGCGCGTTGAAGCTTGCAGCTGCTCCGGCCCTGAGAGTTGCAGACGAACTCCCTGCTCTCACCCCTGCACGGGGGGGAATCCTCCCGGCTCCATCTCAAGAAGTGTTACTGAAGGAGCCCCCCCCTCACGGCAGCCCAGCCTGGCAACGGCCCATCTCCACCAGTTCCGTATGATTTAAACCATGAGGACAAACCAAGCGCGTGAGTGCAGAGCAAAACCGAGCCCTGCTGATGCACGCTAGGACACACCGAGTGCCTCCCAGAGCTTCTCTCGGGGCTAGGCTGCCTCCTCCGCCCCGGCAAAGAGGCCCCCGGGGGTGCAGGAAAGGGCAAGTGCAGTAATTCATCCCTCTTCAGCCCACTGTAGTTCAGAAGTGGCTCTGGGCAGAGCTTTAGCCTGGCACAGATTGATGAGGCTCACAAATTACATTTCCTTGCACCATTTTACTCACAAGCTGTTAAGCTCATTTCCCAGATGTTCACATGCCAGATGAGGGCGTATCTACCTGTGCAACCTCCTTTCCCCTTACCCTTGGTAATTTTACATCCAAAGACTGATTTTACTCATGTTTGACAAGGGGACATTAAGGTCCTACAAAAAAAAAACCCCAAACAAAACGGCCCTGTCCAGTATTCCTTACCCCCGCGGGGCAGGAAGGCTGGCCCTGGCTGCGACATGCCAAAATTTGGCCAAGACCTGGAGAAATCTAAAGTGACTGCAGTGGGGTAGCACTGCTCTGTAATCCCGCAGCTTGAAGCGCAGCAGCCTCTCCCAGCGCACTAGAAAGACGGGCATCGCTCATCCCTCCCAGCACCCAGCGACGCCGGGCTGATGAGGAGGAGACCCAAGGACGGCTGACGGCTCGCAGCCACCTCACTCGTTACCAGCTCACAAAACAACGTTCTGGTCTGGCTAATTGTTGTATTTTCCCCGCTTGGGAATGGTGACGGGTCGCGCTGAGGCTGCTGGGGCACAGAACACGCGAGGATGAGAGTCGTGAGGTCCCTGTAAGAGTGCACGCGGCTGCCTAGTAGTAATTTTAGATTTACCCACCCAAAGGCACAATGACGTTATTGCTAGTTCTCCAGAATTCCTTATCCAGCCGTACGATACCCGCCAGGAACCATTTCCAGCCTGCAGAAAAAAAAAAACCCTCTACCTTTTGGTAAACGCGAGCGCAGTGACACCAAGGGTAGCCAGGGGGAGCAGCTAATGCTCCTCTCCGAGGCTCAGGAGGGAAGAGGCTGGTTATTGCACAAACCAGGAATCTTCTGAGTAATGGTTTTTGTGTAGGGTTGGTGCTTTCCGAGGGGGGATTTGTTTGCCTAGAAACAAAAGGAAAAAAGTACTGCAGGGCGGCCTGAAGCTTTTCTTTGACTAAGAATGACAATTGCTCCATCAATTTGTCATCAACACATAAACAGATTAAATTCCCACAGTGACTCTACTGTAGATTTTTCAGTTCTGTAGTTTGCCACTGTGTAGGGGCACAGCCGCCCCAGAGGCCAGGGCTCTGAGGGGAAGCTCCCTGAGAGCTTTAATTACAGGTGACTCATACCTACAATTTTTTCATTTAGGAAGGTTGCCCCACTCTCTTCCAATTTTTTTTTTTTTCCCCTTAAAGGAGTCAGTAAAGCCAAGTGTCAGACAGTAACCAAGGCTCAGCTGTACTCGGCCACAAACTACGTAGCAAGGCCAGTGGAGCACTTGCTCTGTGTTTGTGTAAGTTGCTGCCCCGTCACCTACGCAAGCAGGAGCCCTGGCAAGCTTGAGTACCTGGTGTCTCAGCTCACCTCTTCACGTAGCTGTACTTGGCCTTGAATTCACGCAGAGCTCTGCTTCTCAAACCAGCAGTACCGTACGGGGACGGGTCTCTGTGGAGAACGCACGGTGAGCCAAAGGGGTGAAGCAACAGAAATATCTTCCAGCTGAAAGCTGTGTTTGACATTGAAAGTGCAGCTTTAGCACCCCAAAGGTGCCACTTCAGAGCCAACCTTCGCCGCATTCTAATGCGTGACGCTGCTGTCTCGCCCTCATTTATCAGAGCGACTCGACCCACAGCTTCACCAGCCTGCGACTTGGCAGCCTCCTCTGAGAACAGCACCTCTGCTCGGAGACACCAGCGCTAAGGGGGGGTCGGACTGCAGCAGCAGCAGCACTGCTTGCCGCCCGCCCTTCCCTGGGCTGGCCCGGCCACAGCGCGGCTGAACAGCCAGCTCGCGGATCTGGTGCACACACAGACCTCCACCGCGGCGCTGTCGTGCCGAGAGCTTTGCGCCTACCCCAGGGTGCTGCTGAGGCAGGTCGCCGAAAAGAAACGGGCGGTGTAACCCCACAGCAGCGTGAGGTGTTGGACGTTCTGCGCTGTTCCATTTAGTCAGAACCTTAATGGGCAACAGACGGAGGCAAGAAACCCTGTAAATTAGCTGTATGACTGTGGGCTCAATTAAGTCTGTCTTTTCAATTAACTAGTTGTCTTTAAGCTTTAGAAAAGAGGCAATCATGATTTAACAGAGTGAGAAGAAACTACTACAAATACCGGAGCATTACTCTGGGAAGCAGGAGGAGCGAGCTTTTTGCTACGGGAATCTAAGGAATTGCCTGTTCTTTCCTTCCCAGGAGTTTCACACGGGTAATTTCTGTTCTCCTCCTGCTTCAGTTCGTGCTTGGCTTTCCCCTCGGGAACGCTTCCCTTCAGAGGAGGCCGGCAGGCTGCTGCCTTCCCCCTGCCGACGCCAATTCCTCGCCCTCCCTGGGCACGTCGGCACTGCTGCCCGCCTTGCCCACTAAGCTCTGCATTAGGAGGAATAACTTTTCCAGTAAACAGCCAGAGAGTGACACCCATCAACTGCCACCGACCTCTGCTGGAGACCCGTCACCCGCCCTCCACGGAAAGGACGGGCGCTTCTGAGGAGAGACCTCAGCAGTGCAGCAAATGCTGCGAGAGGTGATAAACCGGCCTCCATCTCCTTGTAACACCAGGGGTGTAACGTAACCAGAGCTTTCGGATTCACGGCGTGGACTTGTCAGAAACCGCTAGCGCAAGACTTCAGTATTTTCCACCATGTTTTTCTCTATTATTACCTTCCTGCAACTCCGGACAGAATTTTCTCCTTTCGACAGCATTTACGATGCTGGGTCGGGTCACTGTGATTCAGAGGTGACCCCACTTGGAGTGTACGCTAAACAGTAATCCTCCTCGCCCTCCAACACTAAATCGGAGTGAACAACCAGACAGGACAAGCAACCCCTCACAGCTCTTATGCCCGAGGCTAAAAAAAACCACCAGCGAGGTGTGCGTGTCTACCGAGACTCCTCCAGCCCGGGGCGTTAATCTTCAAGCACGAATAAAGATGTCTGATTAGCCTAAATTATTAAAGAAGTACATTAATAATTAAATTATTTTGTTGCAGTGAACGAAGCAAATAACTTCCTAATGCTCACCGCTCACCGCTTCTTTAATTAGTAGCTGCTAAATGGCAGGGACAGGACAGCGCTCGCTTAATATACTCCTATTCTGGGTTTGATCAGATCCGATTTTGGCCAGCTGGCCGCTACGAGCTACAGCCGAGGGGCGCCACAGGATGAGACCGCGCTTCCCGAACAAACCACGTCCCAGCCGGCCTCCTGCGGGGACGGAGGGTAAAGACGCGCGCCTGTAACCGCAGCTGCGTTGTAGCTGCACCAGCTCCCGACAGCCACGCTGGAGCCACTTCCTGCATTTATCAGTACGTTAAAGTGCTGCCGTGGGAATTAAACGGTACCGCCGGGCATGCTCATGCTTTCACCGCATTTTATTTAACAACATGGTATTTTTCACTTATGTTCAAGTGCAGAAGCTCCAGTGTGTTCCAAATTTGCCCAGCACAGAGGGAACACAGGAAAAAAAAAAGTCCTTCCGACGGCAAACTAAGAACTTGTACTGACTTTGTCAAGGCAATTAAATAAACCAAATGAAGGTTCGTTTCTTTTTTCAAACAAGAGGTAGGGAGGCACGGGGGGAAGGACACACTGGCAAATCTCATTGCAGCACCTGCGTTAGCTCCATCTCGAGAGAGATGATGAGATCGCTGCAATCCACATGGTGGAGGCTCCAGTCTGGCAAAGTCGAAGCTTCCTTAAGCCGAAGGGGGCTCCCAGCTGCTTGGCTGCAGTTGGGGGCGGGGGGGGGATGTTTTTCCCAGATGAGGTTTTCACAGTCTCTGTGTTATTCAAAGTTTTGCAAGAGGCTCGGGAGTAGGCAAATGTTGTCACAGTATCAAAAAGTCTTTCAAAAATGAGTTCGCTAAGAGAAAGGAGTGTGGTTTGTAAAGGACAGACCGTTCACGCCGGGTTGCCGATCCAGCCGGCCGCACCACGTTGTTGGTGAACGGTTGAAGAGGTAGGTGTGCTCAGACGGTGACTTTCTCCATTACGCTGTCCGCGACGTGCACCTCGTCGGCTTGCACCGTCACTGTGGCCGACTGGCCGCAGATATGCTGGTGGTCCTTCCAGTCCTGCGAGGGAAGAGCAGATGCAAAGGCCGTGAAGAGAACGGGCCCTTGGGAAGTGCGCAGCCTGCAAAAGCACACTGGGCCCCAACAGAAGCCCTGTTTGAGACGCGCCTTCTCCAGCACAGGTGGGCTACAGCGGGGCTCTAGCGCTCGGCCAAACAAGACGAACGACGGACAGGAAAGGAGCCACACACTGGGTCAATGCTAGAGGCGGACACAAACTAAGCAGCGTGCTGGCTTCGCAACCCAAAAACCAATCCAGGACATCAGTGTCAGTTAGGTCGTGGAAAATTTTACTAGAACAGTGTCAGAACCTTGACTTAAACCCTCTGCTGAAAGATAGCTCTCTACAAGCTAGCACTCCTGAGGGACAGCGCCGTACGAGGGGTCTTAGTTCAGTAATGGCGAAGGAGAGGAATACAATTCCTCCCAAGCCGTACGTAGGTTCACTTCTAGTCTGAACTAACAAAATACTCCTCTAACTTGCTCAACTCAGAGGTCGCACATCATGGATCACAAACGCAGGGGGAATCTCGAGGATTCAGTCACCGACAAGCACTTCAAAGTCCCCCACCCTATTACAGAGCCGAGCACCAGCTACAGGCATGGGCTGATGTCCCCTTAGAAGTGACAAGCTGTCTCGGGGGGGAACAGAAGGTGACTACTGGGTGCCGCTTCCCAGGCCACTTTGTACTGAGAGGACAACAGGGCGGCGTTACTGTCCGTGAGATGCCTGGGGAGGCGGCAGGTAGACTGTGTAAGTTTTCTGCAAGCAGCATTTGTTCATGCTTTGGAATTTGCAGTCTTTCTGCTATGCAGACAGGGAACCTGGCCACCATTACACTTCGTTACAGGCAAAAGGAAACGGTCAAAATTCTTCAGCTCCTCGGTACACCTGGCCTCAGCTGAAGCAGACTGAACCTGGACAGCCCTCAGAACTGTAACCTTGGCCAGACTAAATTATCCTTTCCTCTAAAGCTGGGTGCCAAGGGCCTCTGTAAGGAACCTGTGCGAAACATGAAGCGCAGCAGGTTCCTCCACCGTACTTCCTCATATCTGTTTCCACCTCCCATGTTCAAAATCTTACGGTTTGTCCCACTGTAGCATCACAAGTAAGAGAACTATGTCCTCAGTGACGCAGCGGAGCACAGGCACCGAGAGTGTTCAGCTTAACCAGGAAGCGGCAGGGAAGGGTTGTGAAAGTGCTCCCAGCTAACTGGTCCCCACAGCTCACACAACGAGGTGTCCACGCCCTCATTTCTGGTGTTACTCTGAGTTTTCGATCACCTTTGAGAAGGTGTGTGCAGCTCTTGGGACCTTCCCGACCCATTTGATCCGGACCCTGACCCGCAGACCTGCCCCATCGCTACAGCCTTGCTTGGAGGTCCACCGGGCAGGGTGGGTTCGGGATGCTGGGGCTGCTGACCCCTGCAAAGGCTTCTGCTCTGGCTGCCTGTACGACACGGCAAGTTCTGCCGGAACGGGCAGTTCCTCTCGCCGTGCTCAGGCCCGTCAGGTAGCAGGCAGAGCCGCCTGGCTCTCCCCAGGGTCACACAGCCCCCTCTAGACAACTGAATCTGCAACTCACAAACAAGCTTATACCTTCCGCTGGCAGAAAGTGGAGCAGTAGTTGACTTTATGGCATCCTGTGCACTCGTTCGTTGCCTCACGGCCGCAGTTGACACAGGACTGCTGTGAAAACGGACAGCAAAGTGACCACGTCAGAGATAACAACAACAGGGAGATCACCGAAGTGTAACACAGCTGCTGCAATGTGATGTGATGCAGGAGCAGCGGTAAAGCCCCCATTTCCCAATATATCCTCAACGCGCGAACACAAAACACCCTCCTTGCCGCGTTAGCAGGGATCACTTTGGAAAATGAAATGCACCTCTGTCTTCCTTTCTGGTGGGCAAGAAGCCCTTCAAAACCGCGGGGGAGATACTGGGTGGTCATGGAAATCTGCCCACAGCACCACAGAGATGCCTCCCTCCACGCAGGTCACGTATCTTACCAACCACTGCCAGGTTATTGCAGGCTTCAGGAGGAGGTGGTCTCGACCAAGGGCAGGTGTGTTCCAAACAGCAGCGTACCGGCTACGCACAGGCCGCCGATACCCAGGCTCTGAGTTTATCTCAAATTTGAAGTTTTAAAGGCGGATTTGGTGGGTGGTTTGGTTTGGTTTATAATCCTGCATATATGTCTGAGAGAGGGGCTGAGGAAGGACAGCGAGAATAGGCATAAGGATGGGATCCTTCAGTTTAATCTTTCCCTGGTTTTTGAGAGGAAAAAGGGATCTGCTCCTACGGGCTAAGCAGGCTCGTTCCTTTGCCAGTCAGCAGCACGACTACATAAGCAGTGTCCCAACAGGGAAACGGAAGACAGAGGAGTAAAATGAAGAAGGCTGTAACAGGAGCAAGGACTTAAACCTAGACGTAAGGCGAGACAGGATACATGGATGAAAAATCACACCTGGGTTTTAAAGGATGTTTTTGTGTCTATCGCTTTAATCTTCTATCAGTGACATCAATTAACATAACCTGTATATTTAGGTGGAAATATCATTGAACTACCACAAAAAAAAGCACTTCACAGAGCGTTCCACTCCCAACTCATTAAATTACTGACAAATCATTAGCACGTCAGAGCAGCAGTGAGGCTGTGACAGGAAGGGTTTCTCGGCTGTGAAAGTATCGCAGGCGTCTTTAGTTCACCGACTCCTTCTCTCTTCTGAGCACAACCAACCTAACAGGCAGCGCCCTGATTAACACCGACTTCATCGCACCGTCTGCTCACATCTTACCAACGTGCCTACAATTAATAGTCGGTGTGACTGAACTGTATTTGTGTTCCTGACGTACAGCCGGGGATCCAGGCCACCAAAAAGGGGCTTAAAGCTGCTCTTTGGGACTTGCAAAGCCTGTCCCAAAGGGATGCTTCATTGAGGCTGTTCATAAGCTGTACAGTACTGGAAAATGTTGAAAATATACAGTGTGTGCACTTGTACCTGGAGACCTTAGAAAGACTCCTGAATAACACATACAGCTATAAGGGCTTAAATCACGGGTCCTGAACTAACTCAACTCATACTCCCATTCCGAAAGCCAGAGGGAATCGTGCAGTTTTGAAAACCAGCTCACAGGAGAAAAAGGAAGAGTTTTATCCATTAGAGCTGCAATACCATGACTCGGAGGTGAGTGAGATTGATTAACCTGGCCAGATGACGATACAGGATTGTGGAAACCTGGAAGGCGTGGGAAAGGGGACACACGCTGCTCAAACGGAGCATTAGCCCTGCTAGGGAAAGCTCGGGTCTCTGCCAGAAGGCAAGGCCAGATACAGAATACATGACTTCTGTAGCGAGGATAAAAAAACTCTGCATCCTTAAATGGAACAAGACAAAGGACAAAAGACTTTTCATAAAATATGAGACATCCCCAGCTTACCTTGATGATGATTTCTGTTTTCCCATCCACATCTTCTGTTTGTTGAAATAACTGGTTCTGATATTGCTGCAAGGAAAAATACACCAGACTCGTCATTTCACAGCCAGAGTATGACGTGAGGGGTTGAAAAGGCTGCTCTGGATGGAGGGTCCTGACACTGAGCTGGCTTCTGGCGAGCCCAAAACTGCAGGTGCATGAGGACAGAAGGGCACCTCACTCCTCCCTTCTAAGAGAGGGACACTATGACCTTATGTGGAGACAGGTGAAGAAGCCTGTGAGAAAACGGCCTGAGGTGACAAACTGCCAGTTAAGTACAGCATTTACTGAAACCCGCTCCATCCAGCCAAGCACTCCTTCTTAAAACGGGTGGCTTAATTGCCACAAGGGAACTGCACCCCCCCACCTGAGAACCCAAGAAGTTAGCAAAGGAAACACCAGGCAAATGCCAAGGGAACAGGGCCAAGTGCCATCTTCTTGGGCCAAATTTTGGGCCAAGTCCAGCGATCCTAATCCACTAACAGACAAGAGAGTCTGAAGGGATGGCATAGCCCAACAGAATGGATTTAGGAAAAAAACCAGACAAAATTAACACACTCCAAGACTTTAGAAACAGCATCAACCATCGCCATTATTCCTCCTTTTAATAAAAGCGTAAAAGGGCTTTCAAACAGTTTTTGAATTAAGCAGCCCTCTGGAGGTGACTTTTAAAGCACACCTCGGGCGTGTTGCAGATTTACTCCAAACCAGTTCAAGTCCAGCCAGGTGCTGCTCCACCTATTGCCTTGCCATGCTCAGCAGCCAACCAAAGGAATTCAAAACCGATCCCGATTAGATTATGTGCTAACCCTGAGTTAAATTTATTGGGAACAGTTAAAAAGTAAGAAAAAACCCGAACCCCACCTTCAGGCAAAGCAGGTTTATCCGGGAGTGACTATGACCCAACACATAAGGAGATTAAAGGCTTAATTTACAAGTGTCTCCGTGACCTGACATCACAGTATTTATTCTCCGGTGACATCACAACCTTCAAAATCTTTATATTACCGTGACACAACTCCAGGGGGATGGAGGAGGCGGCAGGGAAACCTCTCGCTGTACACTGTGAGGGGCGTGATCGCGTTCTGCCATTATTTGACAAATAGGCAAGGCCAGGCTAATCAGCAAGGCAGGACACATGCACAGCATCCCCGACGCTTCCAGTTCTGCGTAGGCGAAGTGTGCATCACGTGCATGGACATTTCAAAATTACTATTTTGAAAACCAAAATTGTGTCCAAGCCATAAGCATTCTTGTGAAGACAGGGAATAAATACACCGGCAAGCTTGAGATGTGGCCTCTGGCCTAAGAATCAATCCTGCCGCGTCTCAGGAAGAAAATGACCTTGATTCTTGAGAGAATCATTAATGTCAGTGAGCACCGGCCGCGGAGAAGCTGGGACTCAACGCTTCGTGCCGCAGCCTCTGCCCTCTGCCACCCTGCACACAGGCAGAGAACTGGGCTGGCAGGAAACTGTGGATTCTTCAGGAAAGGTTAAAACGAATTTTCCACTGTTAAGTGAAAGACAAATGACCCGTGTTAAGAGTACTGGCCTAGGAAAACGTTGCTAAACTTTTTAGTGAAGAAAGTGGAAATACAGATACCAAAGCACGCGGTGGGCTGGCATTTCAACCCAGCTTGAAAACCTTTGCACATATAACCCCAGCTAGTACCGGCCCCTCTGCAACAGCCCACGCAGAGACAGTGCCAGGGCTGAACACGCTGAATTCCAGTTCTGCGAAAGTGCCGCAGCTCCAGAGTTAAAACCCTTCCCACCACCAGACTCCACTTCATCCTCTACAAGCGTGGCCAATCCTGTTCTCCAGGGAGACTGCCAGTGAGAAAGACATCAGGAGGAAGCCCAGCCACCTCTGTCCTTGTCTGAGCCACAGCAGCTCCTCCACCTCTGCTCTCAGCCCCCGGAACCTGCTGATGGAAACCACACGTTTCACCCCCTTCTGGCTCCTTTTTATCTATCCGCATAGCGAGTCCTCTGGTTCTGCACAGCCCACGGTGTGAAGGATTCAAGCCAGTCAGAAACTATGGGGAAGGGAAAGGCGTGATAAGGGAGAGGGATCAAGCCAGACACATCCAGGTCTCTCACAAAACTGGCTCCAGAAAACCAATAACCTCCAATTCGCGACTGTTTCCGCTGCTGCTTTGAGTACACAAACCATTATTCGCTTACGAGAGCTACGCTTCTTAAACGCCCAACCCTTTTTAGGTTAATTTCGTACTCTTTAGCCCTGAATTGTTTTAATCTTTCTAAAAAAGAATTCCGATGACCCAGCTGTCAGCTGATTTAATCTTCCACCTTGTTTTCAAATGGGCTGGGCTCCGAAGGCATCACTGCGTTACAGGAAGAAGGCTATGTCAACTAAAACACTTGTCAGATTTCGACACCGATTCTTTTAAATTTATACGGAAAAACTGTTTAACACATTTCCTGCATATTTTTATTATCTTCCAGTAATGTCTTCTGGCACAGAATTTGGTGAGTTCATGTATTCTCCCCCTCCTAAAGTTTATCTGATATAAACGATGGCTTAATGCACACTCAAAAAAATTACATTGCCAAAGCACAGACCTCTGTGTAAAGTACTGTCTTTAATCTGTTCCTCGTGGGCCAGTCCTGCAAGTTGTCAAATCCCTCTTGTAAGAGTCACTGAGCCTTTGTTGCCCCACTACACTCTCTTCCTAAATGTTTTTCCCTAAATCAAAAAATGCAGTAAACCCAACACTCAGATAGTAACCAAAGGCTCAGATACACTCAGTCAGAAGCTAATTAATAACGAGTGGAGAACTTTCCCCTAACAGCTGCGTGAAGTTCCGACAGAGCAGTCGTATTTCATGAATCCCACGCAACCTCCTGCAATGCAGAAAGAGCTTACGAATGTTTTGATATGTTCGTATTTTGCAATAAGCGTGACGCATTTCAGAAGTTACTATGAACGCCGAGCTGGGGAGTTCATGGTTTGCTTTTCTTTCAGGATGTCACTCCCCGAGACTTCTAGGCACCGTAAATGCAACTTACATTTGGTGTCTGCCAACACAAAGCCGTACACAGGCTGAGCACCAGCTGCACACGCGCCTGTCGTTTACGCACAGAAAGCACAAGGCTTATGGCCATCAATGTTTCTTAAACTGTCAGCTTCATGTCTGGAACTAACTCTGTGAGGGCTCTGCTTATTAATTAAGGAGTTCTCATCATCAACAGGCACATGAGATAGTGCAGACAGCATTCACAACAGGGAAGGTATTTTTAACCACTTTCTTTGACTCTAGAACAATTTTGTTTCAGAAGAAATTATTGCAAAAGCGGGCATTGCGGATTTCGCGTTTACAGATTGCCCTTATTTCTAGGGCTTGTAAGGTTGAGGCTTTTTTACACAGCCTTCTACCCAGCGATCCTACCGCTTTGCAAACTGGTACGCAAGCCCCCTGTGAAGGAAGTGTTATCCTTATTTTAAAGAGCAGGCTCTGAGGCCCAGAGAGGCCAAGGACTTGCCCAGGGGCATCTAAATAACTTGTGGCAAAGATGGAAACAAAACTTGGAAGAGATCCTCAGTCTTGAAATTTGCCCAGCAAACCACGATCCTCAAACAAATTTACAGAAATTAAAAAGGACAAAGACAGCAACAGAGTGCGTGCAAGGACTTCCAAATTACAAAATTACGTGCAAGAAAAATCTCTGTTGGTGAAGCCTTTAGCTCCAGCACTTGGAATCTGACCTGCACTTTCCTCAGAACAGCTAAGGACGTCACCAGACCCTGACACAGGGCGTTATATGGCTGTAACCGTACAGTCGGGAGGCACAGCGAAAAAAAACCTGATGTCAGACATGAGAGAAAAGAGTGGAAGGCAAGTGTATTTTTCCATATTTTCTACAATTGCCTATGAAGACAGGCATTTATATCCCACTACTGTACAGCCCGACGCCTGAACGCTCGGCACTTCCCAATTCAGCCCCCCTGTTGCTTTTGAGGACTCTGTACCTAGGTATCGCCACGTGTTTGGAACTGCAATTAGGGATCCAATCCTCCTGCAAAATTCAGATTAGCCGTGCCATCTTAAGGAAGAAACGTTGAGTGTAGATGCTTCTAATTTATGCTGCACTCACAATTTTTTATGGTTTTCCCTTGCTACATTTAGCAGATCCCCTTCCTGCCACAGTTCCTCTCTGACGTTGGCATTTCCACCTTCAAAACGATATAAACGAGGGGAATAATGTATTCCTAAGAGTCCCCTGAACAGTCCTGGATAATATCATTAGCAAGCGTGACCAGAATGAAACAGTGATGTCTGCTCTTTGACTTCACAGATAAGAACATAAGCGTACAGGCAGCACGAACGCCTCCCCTGCTCAAAGAAAACTCAGAGCAAAAGCCTGCCTTTCACAGTTCAGAGCTCTGCAAGTCCCACAAGCACTTACCACTGCTCAAGAGAGAGTACAACTTCTGGTATTTAAAGCCAAGTCAACCAAACTGCGCTATATGGGAGCAGACGGGCTCATTTGTGATATTTAATGAACTCCAAAGCTCACTAAATAATAAGTGAAACACAATATAGTAAATGATTTGCAATATACAACAAAGCATATAAGCTGTGATTAAAAATTCTTAATGCTTAATCTATTGCTCTGTAGGAAGACTGAAACAAAACTAGCACCCAAGTAAGTTTTCCTACGTGTTTGCTGTTCTTGCCGCTTCTTCTCTACTCTGCTTAAACCTGGGGCCAGTTCAGACTTCCTCTGAAGGGCAGGTAGAGACAGTGCTGTCCCAAGCGCTCCGCCTCGCTCTTCCCTCGGAAGGCAGAGGCCGTCTCCCTCTTTCGCAGGGATCACAGAGGGATATGGTCAGGGATACGGGCAGTCACAAGATCGAAAGTGCTTGAACTCAACACTGTCAGGAGCCGGGACGCTGAACTGGGGGAATAGCTCTGCACCGCTGTGGAAACTAAGGATACGTCATGGCATACGTTATTTACAGTCGTGGCAATGACGTTTGTGTATCCAGTTGGGAACCAGCCTGCTCCTAACAGATTTCTTTAATCCTGCTACGTATTAAGTCACTCTTCCAGGAAGAGCTGACTACAGCTCTACAGCTCTATTACAATTTAATCTGTTGTGCCTTTGCTCTGCAGCTGTGGTACAATGTCACAGTCCTTCACTCCTAAATACCGAGGAACCTACTGCTGCACAGAAACTCTGCTAACTGGTGGCTCTCCCGCAGGGAAGCACCCACGCTGCTGCGTCCACCGTCTCCGCTCATGCAAACGGAGGAGGTGGCGAGAAGATTCCCCCTGGTCGTTAGCCCTTGGAAGTTCTGTCAGAGTAACAAACACAAAGTAGCAATAAAGCACCTATTTCCTTTGTATTAAATCAGTCCAGCAAAAATCAACAAGAACCAAGGCAGGAAGACACCTCTTTCTCCCTCTCGTATACCTTAACTGCCAAAAAAAGCAGTCTGGCCACACACATCTTCGGGGTGGGAAAGAGACTTGTGTTACAAATCGGGGAAACATTCATGAAATCGGGAAAAGCACTTTTGACCAACACAAAAGCAGACAGCCAATTATTTGACATTTATTGTAATTACTTCCAATGCCAGGCCTGTACCCAGAAACCCAGAGTTTTTTCCAAATATGGAATTCACTAGGAGGAGTTCAGAAATAGCTACTTGCAATATCGTCCGGATGGTTCCAGAAGCTAGCACACAGCCGCAAGCTTGAGAATTGTTATTCGGATATTAAAAAAATACCACCACGAGTAAGTGTTTTTATCAAAATACAAAACCGTTGAGGTACCCATTACACAGTAAGAATGGTAAGACACACAAGTTGTATAGTTACTGGGAAAGGGACTTCCTCTGGAAACAAACACATGCTCATCCTTGCCTTGTAAAGTCAGCACTTTAATCAATACACAGGAGTGATTTTAACTCCCATTCCCGGGGCAAGAAGAAACTAGAAGTACACTGAAGTGAGTTGGATTTGGATCAGAGGGTGAGGGGAACGGGCTCTGAACAACCGTTCCAGAAACCACGGTAAGGATAAACAGAAGGGAAGACAGCACATGAACTGGAAAAAGAGCAGAGAGCGAAGTTAAACAAAGTCAGATGTTCATCTCTAAACTGTGTCAAAGCTTCCAATTTTTCGGTATCCCACGCTCTACACAGCTTTTTAGCAGCAGACGGCCCAAACCTGGACAGCAGCACGAATACCCATTCTGTCCAGGCGGAAGGCAGGGAAGAATTAGACTCTCAACGTATCACACACCTGCACATCAAGGATGCAGCGTACAGAAGAGTTTAGCAGAGACAACGTGGCAAAGAATATCAAAGACGCTGCAAGGACTGTCATAGGGGTTCTCAGTTCTCAGCAAAGTCTTCCCACACACATTTCTTCAAGGTCTCTTGCTGCACACTCGTGCCTATGAATTCAGTGGAAAGCTGACGTTAGCAATAACGCCGATGGCAACAGCAGATAGCGTGGTGTACGGGAAGGGAGTTCATCAGCTACCGACAATGACACCAGTTTCACAGTACATTGCCCCCCACCTCTCTCCCTCAAGTCCACACCAGCAGCTGTGGATGTGGGGGAGAAGGGGAACGCATTCAGCAGTGCATGGAGCCAGATTCAGGGTGCATGCATGAGCTGATGTTAAGAAGAATCCAGGGTCCCTACCATGCATCAATTAAAGAGAAGGAAAGCAGGGAGAACAGGGTAGTCCTTGTCGATCACCCCTTACAGAGGAGAGAAGGGCCACTGGGTACAAGCCAATACTCCTGTAATGCCAGCCGGCCTTGCAGTCTTACCACAGGACTCATGCGAGATCAGCTTTGCTTGCACAATGCTCAGCAAGACACCTCTAAATTTTAGCGCTTATCTTCCCCATAAACCCTACAGCTTGCTGTTCTTTTTATCCCTCTGCCTCTTCGGGCCATCAAAACCCTCTTTGATAGCCCCGCTCACTTGACATAAAGAAAGCGGCCGCTGCATGGCTGAACACTCACCATCTTTCCCACACCAGGACTCAGTGCCCACGTCTCATAAATTTAAGGATGGCTGATGGGGACAGCTCAGGACTCGTAACACCAAACAGTTTGTATTACTAGCCTGCTACCCACAGCTCTTGGAATCCCAGAGCACTCTATTCCTTTCCCCATGATACAAATAACTCCGAACGATTTCTGTTGGTAATACTGCTCTCAAGGCATTGAGAAACAATTTCTAAGGGCTACCGCTGTTACAGCCAGCGACAACCAGTGAGGTACTACTCTGTTCATCACTCAGCCAAAAAGATGCCCTTGGCCGAGTCTTCTCACCTCCTCTGGCATAATTACCTCTTTCCTCTCCACATCAGCTTGAATTTTTGCTTGCGTGACAGCAGCCTCGCGGAAGGAGGAGCTGGCCTGTTTGGCCTGTTCAATGAGAGTCTTCAGCTGCTGGGCGGTGTTGAGCAATGAATTGACCATCTCTTCCAAGTACAGCCAGCTCCGCTGCTCCGTCACTTCCAGCCCATTCACCACCGAAGGGGATATGGCTTTGGTGGGGGTCGTGGGGGGCACCGCCAGGGCAGGGAGCGAGGTTAACACTGAACATAAAGAAAGAGAAAGAAAATATATAGGATTAGGGCATTTAATTTCCATAAAGTGGTGGGGGTTTTTTTTGTTGTGTTGTTTAGTTGCTTTTTTTAAAAATACGGTCGGCAAAAATTCCCAATCCAGCTAAATTTTTGTTAAGCAGACCTACCCTCTGTGACCCAAAGTGCGCAGAATCAGTCTGTGCAGAACAAGCCCTTGGGGGACTGTTAAACCCAGAGGACAGAAGAACATGTACTCCCAATCCTATTGTTTACTCCGGGAAGGAATGAACACCTTCCACCACTGCTGCAGAGAAGCACAATTGAGCAGTGAAAGCAGCATTCCCAGGGCCTCCTCCGCCACCATCATCACAATGTTCCACCTAATGTTTCCCTTAACTATCGCTAAGTAAGGTTACAATAAGTCATTCAGTGACCCAAACCGTCAAGTTTTCTGAAACATTCTGATGTCACTATACAGATGTCAATTCTCAGGCTGCAACACCACAAAAGAATAGGCACCGATCCACACCACACTCCCCTACGCTTCCTGAATTCTGATCTTAACCATAACCCTGGCCCAAGGCTGGAATAAAAACAAGACAGTTATCATCACCTCAAAATTACATGTATTACAAACACGCGCTTTCCAAAACCACCGCTTGGGAAGCCCTTTAAAAAAAACTCTCAACAATTGTAATTTCTTTGGACCCCTTCATCCTGCATCCTACCCACAAAACAAACTATGGGCATAAAAATACACATACCACACTGAAACACCAAAAAATTTAATAAAAGGCATTCACAGCTATATGTATCTGTTTCAAATATCCTGGGTATTCTGAACAGCAATGCTCATTGCAGCTCTGAAACCTCTCCTTGCCTAATCCTACAGGTGAGAGTGGATGTATACAGTCCAGGTGGAAGTTTTAGTTTCAGACACTAACGTCTCCTGACATTTGCTTTACATTGACTGTGTTGGACAGTTTTCAAGAAAGCAATTTCTTGTCTGCGGCCCCTTGCTCCAGAACCCTAACTACAGCTCTTCACTCTTGCATAAACTAGAATGCCACAGGCATGAAACTAACTACAAAAGTACAGAAGCCCAGCAATACTTCTAAACATACTCCAAGGGACATTGAAAGAAGAAAAAAAACCCAAACCAAACAATTATTGAGGTGTTGCAGCCTTTACTTTTTCATATCTTAACCATAATCTTAACAGTAATTGCGGTTTGTAGGAAGCCACCAGAACGAAGCTGAACTCCTGTCCCGGTAACCCAATCGCCCTTTCCTTGAACTCGCCTCCAACCCCCCCGTTATCAGGGCTCTGCCGCCCTCCCTTTCCCGAAGCCTGTGTTAGAAAATGAAAGTCCTAGAAAACCAACAATGTCTGTCTTAGCCTTACCTTTGCAAATGTTTCAAAAAACCAGCAGTTACTGTGTCACTAAAATGTCCACTTTTCACAACACTGGGTTTGCATATACACTGGGAGACCACAGTGGGAGGAAATTAAATCTAGGTCCAGGAACCCGACAATACACGGTGTAAGCTCACCTCAGGCAACATTTCCAGGAGCGAAAGTTATCTGGCTTTACTGGCCTTACTTTTCCAAAACTTAACTCTAACTCTAGCGATAAGTACTCGCCATCGGCCATAAAATTAAGTCCAAGATATTCACATCTACCAACAGCTGACCTCTAAATTCCTCACTAAATTGTTTACTAGAAAAAAGATGGCACCACCAACTTCGGGGCTGTGCAGTCTTATTACCCCCAAATCTACTAATAGTCTATTTCAGGATTTTTCCTCACATCTTTAGGTAGGAGTTTCAGAACGATTCAGCACAGAGAAAAAGCAGTGAGTACTGCAAGCTGAGAAACCACATTCCTTCCTGGAGAGTTCTGCATTGTCAAGGGGAGAGCTGTTAGTATTCCAGGCACCAAAAGCCAATTAGCTTCCTTGATTTTGAAACAGTGAGTGACAACGTTCATCTAAAAAGCGCAGGACCGTTCCAACTGATGGATGCTGTGGCCCTCAGAGAAACGTTGAACACAGCCGGGAATGCAACTTCAGAAGTTCTGAGCCATTTAAATCCTGTTCGCATCCCGCCAGTGTCTGCTTTTCTTTTAGAGGCATTACTCTTAAGTCTTCTAGTGCCTCTGCCAGGCAGCTTGCCACCCAGCTCCCGCACTGCTGATGCTACCGAAGAAAACACAGCGGCAATGTCCCTGAGCATCTGCAGCGTTACAGGGGACTGCCCCGCAGACAGCTGCAGGCAGCACAGAGGCACTGCTGGGTACTGAGCATCGTTTTCATCAAAATGGGCCGTTACTGGAGCCAGATTCTTTGCCTTGAAACCAGAGTTGAGAAATGTACTGAGCGGGACGTTCTTGAACAAAACATAGAGGCTGAAGTGCCTGAAAGGCACTTTATTCTCATTTACTTCGTTATCAGTCTCCCATCGCAATCCGTTTTGGATGTCATTACAGATATTGGCACGCCGGTCTGTCTAAGGTGGCTCCAAAAAGAAAGGCAGAAACAAGCCTCAAACCTCTCTCACTCAAGGATAGGGACACGGAATAGCAAACTGCACAACCTAGTTAAAAACACAGAACAGTAGACGCCCCCCATTCAGAAAAAAATCTTCTTGACTACACTTCAAATGGTACTTAAAATTCAACTGTAAATACCATCCTGAAAAAATTCAGCTATAAATACTGTCCTGAACAGCAACAGGCCAACACACCTTCCTGTACCAGGCTGCAATCCAGCAGTTCCGCTCACGGTGAAGCCCTCCTTAGTAGAGCATCTGCAGACAAACAAGACTTCTTGCAAGACTGCACTGAACACCGAATATCTTCCAAGAGAGCAACTAATTTAAGTGTATTAACACTTTAACCCTTTTCAAGTCATATCTGGTAGTTTTTCATGCAAGCAGCAAAAGCTGGAAGAATCCAGCACAGATTTGGAGAGAACAGGTCTCAAAACCCAGGGTACTGCAGGTCACCCTGCGTTACCTGTGCGACCTTTTCCGACAGACAGCATTGCAAGTTCACCATGCAGGTAAGCAGATGTTCTACGCTCAACAGCCCTTAATTAAAACGGTAATTTCAATCAATTTCCACATGACTGGCGTAGAACTATTTGCGCTTAGATATGAGTAAGAGGTAAACCGATCTTTTATCAGTAGCTGCTTGCAGAAGAGCCTTTCCCACTGCTACATTTCCAGCACAATATTTATCCCAGCATGGCATTTGATAACTTATCTAACAGGAATTACTTCCGATTCCTTATTTTGACATAGGTATATCGGTCAAGAGAAAGTATTCACCGGTGAAAAAAAAAATCAATGTTTAATAAGTAACATCAAGATCTGACTAAGATTGAAAACCAACAACAAGATTTCGTTCCGGACAGAGCAGGAACGCACTGTGCTACTCCAAATAAGTAAATAAAAGGTCATACAGAGAGGAGAACACAGGCTTTAAAAAAGAAAGACTTCAGACTGCACAAAGGAATACAACATGTTTACATGATCTTTTCCTGATGTCTGCGAGAACAGTAACAGGGATCAAAACCTGCCTTACAGCTCCTCTGTGTCAGCAAGATCAGTAATTATCAGAGTAACTTCACAGAATCATAGAAATTAGAGAAGTAAAAGGCCTAGAAATCGCCTAATCCATCAGCCAGCCAGTGGCAGACTATTCCCTGCTGTACCTCTTGTCCAGGCTCGATAAAAACACATAAAGCAAGAACAACACTCCAAGTTTGCAGTTCCAGTTTCTATCAGTAGGAGCATTGTAGTTCACTTAATTTATCGGTCAGCTCTACAAATGAAAGGCCATTAAGTTTACGTAATATAGTTACATTTGAAGAGACGTTTGGTAACCAGTTTAACCCGTCCTATCAAACACTAAAGGGCTGATTTGCATTCGTCATTTTTCATACCCTCTTGTCTTTTTTTTCCACTCCAGAGTCTACGTGACCACAGCAGGGCAGGCTCTCACTGCACTTGTTAACCAGCACCTATCATTCCAGCACAAGCGTCAGTGTCAAGGGAGGGAAAACTGACACTGGATGCGAGAGTAGCACACCAAACCTGCCCGAAACTGCCTCCAGCATCTACCAGTGGATTCATAAAGAGATGTGAGAATTTTTAGAAAAGCTTCTGTGACATCATTTTAAAGGGGATGGTCTCCTCAGATCAAACGCTAAATAAACGTTAGCCACAGTGCCCAAGTGGTGACAAAAGCCTAGAAGCAAAAGCCTTAGGAAAGGCAGGGGACTGCAGGATGATTTAGGAAGCAGGATCACAACAGCCTCCTCTGGTAGAAACCAACAAATCACAGTTCTCAATAACGGAGTGAAAAACTTTCCACAGAGTGGAAAATCTGCTTGTCCAAATCTTAATAACCTCAAAACTCGTCAGCAAAACAGAGCAAAGTTTACTTTTCTGCCTCAATCTTTACCTTTGCTGAGAAAGAAGATTAGAGAGTAAATTCAAGCACTGCTCACTGTCTCACATGACGGACATAAAACGTACCAATTTTGGGATGAGATGTTGGCAGTGCGGCTTCAGGAAAAGGTGAAATCTGACAGTTGTCCTGGTAACTCGGATAGTGAGGTTCTGGGTGATTGACCCGGCAAGGCTGCTGGACATTGGTATCTTGAACTGCAGAAGAACAAGGGCATTACGAATCACTGTATAACACAGCTGTCGGGCATTTCTTAGGCTTCTTTCACCCATTTTTTTTTTACATTTTATACAAGTTCCTACACTCTAATGATAATTCCAGGGGTTGCAAATGAGAAACAGTAGCGTGATTTTACACAGTTAGCAAGCAAGGCAACTTTGTATTGATTTCATCTCTCTCTGCTTTCACTTTTAAAGGCAAAGGTTACTGCTGGCTTCCCTCCCGCACACCTACGTATTTACAATAATCACAGGCCTCCAAACTGCGGTTCTCAGAGCCGGATAGTTCCCTCAGCAGCGCTCACAACGCCGTGTATGAATCAAACTGAAAGAACTGAAATATATGTCATGCTTTTATATTGTGTTTGATTTATTCTGGCATTTTTCAGCATTTATTCAGCATTTTTCACTTAGTTTCAACACTCAGCTAGTTTTCTTTCCTTGGTATTATTTTAGGACGAAGGAGGAGTGAAAAAAATGACAGAGATGACCATAAAACCCTAGAAATCAGCAGAGGTGTACATCAGCAGCTGCAACATCTGGACAAAACTTTTAACTTCTTTTGTGCAACTGGTAAGATTTCAAGCTGCTGAAATCATTTCAAAGGAAGGACAGCGGGTTACGTATTGTCTCTCTGTAAGCTCTTGAGAAATAAATCCTTCGTGCAGCATTCAAAATGCTTCTTCCTATAGCAGGGGGCACCCAAACCTTTTTTTTTCCTCCTTCTCACGGATGTCTAGCAGACATACACCTGAACTCTTACCAGTGGCTCCAGTGAAAACATCACCCTGGGACGGACTTTCTGAGATAATTGCTGTGGCTTCCACTGTCGATGCACGGTCAAATGTCAGAGCACCGGAGGTAGTGATCTGTCCAGAAGGAGTCACGGTGACTGGAAATATTAGAAGTACTTTCATAATTAACACTCAGCGCGGAGGCCTCGGTTGTTTAGCTGTCGATATCCCTGTTCTGAATCATCCAAAGTCAGAGAACTCACAGATCAGTAAATGGCCCACGATAACCCAAGTTTGGATCACACCTATGACCAAGACAACTGGAAATGGGAATAAAAGCCCCATTTGGCTTCTGAAGGCACTGCTGGCCTCCTGCAGGCCTCTGTTTATTTGCTGGGTGTACAAGGCCAGAACGTTCACTTACAACATACTGCCTCCCAAATCACCACCTTTTCAATTATTCTATGAGCAAACACTTAACACCTACCGGAAAGATCCAGCGAGGCCACAAAACCCATCAGCTTCTGGCTGATCCCGATTTATTACAACTTTAGCAAGAGTGGATCTTACTACTTAAAGCGACATAAAAAACTTGTGGATTACAACTAATTCTATGACGGTTTGGTTAGCTGGACGATTTTAGCTGTCTGTCTACACAGAGTGATATAATATGCTTGGCCAATGCAAGGAACAAGTCACAAAATCCTTTTGGATGAATATACCCGAGTGGCTCCAAAATGCTTAAACGCCTTTTTAAACAGGATTAATTAACCTGGCACCATTGCGTGGTAACGGGCTGATTCTGTGGCACACTGCTCAGCCAGAAGGATCTTTTCGCAAACAATAATTCAATTTTAAGACACTGAGGCTACAGATTCATGCCTGGTGAAATATGTGGCTACTACCGAAACAAGCAGTCCTCCTCTCTCCCTATGCCAGCATGAGCAAACGTGCGACCTCACAGCACCTCACATTAATGAACCAATACAGATTAAACCTCTTTGGGGGACAAAAAAACCCCAAAACTCTATAGAATCCTTGCTCTTCCTGCTGCTGCTGGTAATCTAATCTTACTTTTGGCTGTTCTGTTTTGGATTTCTGTTGCTTCCTCCTCAATTCACTTTGTAATGTTACCATCCAGATGTTGCTAGTGTGATGAGAGCAGGAGGACGCATGAATGTGACTGGGAACGTGTGAGCTGGATGAGCTTGCAAATTAATTTCTGTTCTCACACAGATGGTTTGACAATCAAAAACAGTAAGTAACAAAGCATGTCCTGAATGTTAGGGAGGAATCTGCAGATGAAAGCATCACCTTCTGCCTCGTTCATTAACGACTTTCAGGCTGTGGATTTCATTCCAGCCACTTAGAGCCAACTTTTCTACATATTTCAAGAAATAGCACAAATCTTACTCTATAGCCCCCACCAGCTTCTAAAGGACAAAAACCAAGCTCAGGGGATGGAATGGAGATTTCCAGCAGAGCAGAGAAGGGCCAGCCTTCCCCTCAACCTAATTTTAACAGGAGGAAATTTCTCAATTGTCATTTGTGAAAAACCTACCTGAAACCCACTACGGACCAAGGCCAGGACTCCCCAACTCCCCCTGCCCTGCCAGGCTGAGAGAGCAGGCAGAGGGGGGAAATATAACCCAGACCTCTCTCAGAACAAAATATGAAACCTACTGCTCACTGCAAAAGGATGTTAAGATGCTTAAAACCGAGTCTCACTTTTTTGTACTCAACTTGCAGTCCCAACGTGGCAACACTGTGCTAGTTTCTACAAAATAGGAAGTAAAATTAGCTAAAGACACTGAGCCAATAAAACTATCCAATGAAAAGGAAGTGGCAAAAAATAAGACATTTTTCTCAGTTGGCTAGTTCCAAGGGGCCACTGATAGACATAAAGTATCTAGCATGGCAACTCTTTATCAAAAAAGGGAAGCAATTTTTACCAAAGAACCTACATGTAGTAGCAGCTGTGGCAGGAAGCAGAGTGATGTTTTTGGGGCAATCCTTCTTCACGGGAGTTGCAGGCATTTCATTTTCTTTTTTCCGCCTTTTATATGGTACAAAGAGTCGTACAGGGCCGCTCTAGACAAAACACAGAAGTAAAAAAGAAAAAGAAAAAAGGAAAAGGCATTAGCTGAGGCACCTCTCTGGGGACTTTGGGTTTACTTCTCGTCTTTCCAGATGCAGCTAAGGTCAAGCAGCACGCATCCCCATGGAAGATGTGTGGTTTGCAACAATTGACCAAAAAACTCCTACTTCTCCAAACCAAAAGAACTCTGTGAAAAAAAATAAGTTACGCTCAGCTCCCTCCAGCTGAAGAGGCACAGATTCAGCCTCTTCCCACTATTATTTAAGGAGCAGAACTGGGCAAATAATTGACTGCTGGCCAAGGCGGTGGAAGAGAAGAGAACAGGAGTGAGGAGAAGACAGGAAGCAGTTAGTTTCAGGTCTAAGAAACAAGGCAATCATCCAGGTCATAGCAGAAAAGAAATGCAAAACACTACTTCAAGTCAAGCTAAAGACTTCCGCTTTCAGGACTTTAACCTAATTTTAGAAACAAGTAACCAAACAAAAAACCAAACCCAAAACCAACCAACCAACCAACCAGAAAACCCAAGCAGTTTAATATGAAAATATAGATCCAACATAGAGTATTACATTACTTCCTTATAGAAACATTTTTTCCAACTCAAAAAATTGTGAAATTTGAGTCAAAAACCACAAATAGTTTTGACATCCCTAATAGGCATTTTACATAAATACATTATTTAGAAAAGAAAAAAAGAAGAAGAAAAAAGCAATAACTATTATCCAGTTCTACTGAGGCTGCTATGCAATAGTGCTAGCAGTTCCTTATCTCCTTTCTTTATGAAGCTTGGACAAAGCACGCTGCAACCGCAGTACTTGTGAACATTTCTAGGACGCTCATCACCTGCTCGCAACTGGCTGTGGCAGCCTGACTGCTTAATTGTTTTTAAACCAATGGATGTAAAACCTACAACTCACCAGAGTCATGTCGTCGCAGCAAGCAGCGCAAGTGCAAGAGGCAGCGTGAGGATTTAAAATCCCATCCTGAAATTGGAAGATTGCTAGTTCAGCATTAGAGCCACCAGAACCACCGAGAGCACGACCGCATTCCGCTGAAAGATTCAGACAGCTCCCAGCGAGACGTACCCATTCCCTCCTAGGGACCCTACACCACCACAGAGAGGCCGGCTCCCCTACATCATAGTGATGGGGCGAGCGGATGGGAGGAGAGTGAAGGAAGAACAAACACTTTCCAAATCAAAAGGCAAGGATACGTGAATTTGAGACTTTATAAAGTTTCTGCCCAAGCAGAAATCAACCGTCAACCCAACGGCAGTGCCAAATTCTCCATGAGACTCCTGGACACTGCAGGAAATAAAGGACCCAAAGTAATACTCAATTAACGGTGCAAGTGAAGAACACGTTTGTCAGGCAAACAGAATTAAGCAGATCAGGTTACTGAATTACAGTATCATGGGTGAGAACTCACTTCTCAATTTCTGCGATACAGCTCACGGCTGGACTTCATCCCGCGTAAACTGTAACCCCTTTTCAAGTACAAGCAAGATTTGTATTGTGCTATTTGAAAACACACCTAGAAAAATTCCTCTCGCACCACTGATTCTCAACCAAATCAAAATGTTGCTTCCGAGTTGCCCCATGGCACCATCACACATAACTCTGCAGAGGCAGCGCACACGGCTTGGACTGCAGCGCTGGGCGAACTCTGCCCAGACTCTGCCTGCCCCTTCCAGCAGAAAGGAGGAAGCAAACTTAACCTTACGTGAATAAGGCACTGCAGTGGCCTCCCAGCATAGCGGATGCTCCTCTTCCAGTAAATGTTGCTTCCGAGTTGCCCCATGGCACCATCACACATAACTCTGCAGAGGCAGCGCACACGGCTTGGACTGCAGCGCTGGGCGAACTCTGCCCAGACTCTGCCTGCCCCTTCCAGCAGAAAGGAGGAAGCAAACTTAACCTTACGTGAATAAGGCACTGCAGTGGCCTCCCAGCATAGCGGATGCTCCTCTTCCAGTGCTTGCTGCTGGCTCGTCCCGCCATAGCTTCAAATTCAGTGGGGCTGTACCAGTTGTCCCCTTGCTTAATGCACCTACCACGGCCTCCTGAAATAAAATAGAAAGAAGAAATCGCTAGTAAAGGTTAAGAATCATTTTGCCACTTTCCTAAAGAAGTAAATACTGAAATTGCTGGACAAAATGGCAGTTAATCTATAGCAATCACCAAATATGCCCATCAGCTACTTCTTATCACTCCAGGATAGCCATGCCCATTTATTATCTTGGCTGTGACAAAGACTGCATGTTTAGAAAGCTCTAACTTTGGGCCTCACCAATGCATCAAAAGGCTAGAAAAAATTACTCATCCACAAGAAGGATAAGTCTTTCTTGGATAAACACCGTGAATTTAAGCCCTTCCTTAATTTGCACTTAAATTTCTAATCCTTCTGGTCGTGAAGAAAACTATCCATGAAGCAAGCGCCGTGCTGTGCAGTCAGGCTTTGCGGACAGACAGTTTCTGCTGCTGCTTCTTCAGCTTTCCCACCGAGATAAAAGAGAAGAGGAGGGGCTAAAGCAGCTAAGGAGTCCCATTAGGAGACAAGTTCTCTATTTTCCATTCCAACAGGGATTCGGTAGAGCTTTGTAGAAACATACTTCTGAGACAAAAAGAACCTTAAGAGGAGTCAACCTATTTCCGGGGAGACTCACTGCACAGCAGCCTGTATCGTCACAGATTAAGAAAAAAGTTAAAAAGCCTCTGAAGAAAGAGCAAAACAGAAGAGAACAATAGTATCGAAAGGGACTAGGCTGGCTAGGAAACTCTCTTCTTTTTCCTCACGATCGGCCCTTAAAAGTAGCCCGATTAAAAGAAGAGTGCACCAAGTGAGGAAGGAGCCGTCACACTTCCTCACCCAGGAAGGTCGCTGTTACCTGAGCCGAGTCTGTTTTTATACAGAATGCCACTGATGTTCCGGCACCTCACCGGGAGCTCGTTCTCATACACAGACGGGTCCCAGTTGTACTTGGTTCCAGTTTTTTCTTGGACGGATGTTAAAGGGGTAGGAGGAGATTGCGGTCCTTTGAAAAAAAGAAAAGAAAGGTGACAGCAACCAAAAAGCACACTCGCTACACCTTCACACTCTCAGCTTGGCTGGGGCAACAGCGTCAAGTGGTTAACTGAGGCAGCTGGCACCTCTCCACAGCAACGTGAGTTTACATGGTGCACCACAAAAAATTCAGCTTGAACTTTCTGAAAATGACTGAAAATAAACCAAACCGCAGCTTAGGAAAGACGCTCTAACAGCGCACTAAAGGCGGCGGTTGTAACCTGGAGTGGTGCAAGCAGCTGGCTGGGTCTTCCCCTTCCCAGAGGCCGACCCTGTAATGTGTTTTAGACGGCTGAAGGTTTGCCATGCCATCTCGTGGGTGGAAAGGAAACTGCCAAGCAGCCGTGAACGAAACCCTTAGCAATAAAGAGACAGGCTATTGCGACACTTAAATACCAGCAAGGGGCCTGAATGGAGATAAAACCGTATGCAAGGACCCTTTAAAAAGCACCCACGTGCAGAACTAGGAGACTCGTATTTTTATTATCGATATTAGAATGATCCATCTGCCTTTGGGGGCGGGATGGGCGTAGGAAGGCATGCGACCGCCCAGCAGCCGGGCAAGATTTTTCAAGAAGCTTATTTGCAAGCGTTAGGGCAAAGAATAAGAAAATTAAATATATTTCTGACAGAAAAAAAAAAAAACAAAAAAAGTAAGTAGTATTCTACTCCCAAGAAATACAAGAAGTACCATGTGAAGAGGGGACAAACAATCCTTATAAGGCAACGGCATGATATTATGCACATAATGTTTTTTAATCCTAGCAACACAATTGAAGTGGAGAAAAAGAGACCCCTCCGGGAGAAAGACACTTCAAAAACAGATTGCCTTATACCTGGTGTGAGAGGTGCTGATGGCCCCTTCAACCCTGTGGTTTCTACAATGCTGCCGTCTGTGTGAACCACTATGAGAGTGGCTTTTTCAGTATTCAAGCTGTCCCCAATTTGGAGGGCTGTTCTCCCAGACTACAGAAGAAATAGAGAGTTTGAATTGATAGAGTTAAAATACCAACGTGTTTTAGTATTCCCCCAAATCTTCCCAAAGGTACCCTAGAACACCAACCAGTATGGCAGTTATTAGGTTAGTTTTTGAGGTTTCAGCCAGCCAAATTCAAAGGTTACATGTTCCAGGTCGTCAGTTCCATTACAGAATGAGAATATGGGGGTGGAAAGGTAAAAAAACCCTCTCCAAGTGATAAAGAAAAAACTGTATGTCCCCCAGCTAATGGTTTTGTGGCTTAAAGCCTTTATAGTGCAATGAAAACATATCTTTGACCTTACTACAGCTCGAACACAAACCGAGCTCTTCCTTTACACTAAGAAAGTACGTGGGACTTTGCTAAGGCCCTCAAATGAAAGGACACTTACCAACACATGTCCTGAAATTGAAGCTGCATTTGCCACAGATGTAGTGAAAACATTGTCTGCCGAGGCACCAACGTTGGCTACTGTCACTGTGGTGACTTCTGAAACGTAAAACAGACATGGAGTTAATATTCTGCTGCATCCAGAGAGCCTGAGAGACATCAGAAATATAATTGCATTTCCTTCTTCCTTCCTATTGAAAATTAATTTTATTTTTCGTGATACCTTTAAGTTGTTATAAACACAATCGTTCTGATTTTTATTAAGCTTCGGGTTGAACATGCTTTAACCTCCTCGAGACCATAACGGTAGTTATCAGCATGTGACGAACTAAGGGAAAAATGAATATTGCATCTGTACTAAAAAAACAACCAAATTGTGATGCTTTTTATTAAAAGAGGGGTGACCGGCAAACATCAAGATAAAGAGAACAACTGACTCTCCCTCTGCTGTATGTTAATTTATAGGGTGCCGTTACCTGTACGCTTGGTCCAGTTAAAAACCACCCAAACTTACAGCCGAATGTCTCTATGATGTATAGCACATTTGACTGCCTAGCTAATATCAGAGGTTTTTCAGTACCATGCGTGGGGCAAGAGTGAAAAAACAACACAGGCTCGCACGGAGATTCTGATCTAGGTGTGAAGGGCTCTGGAATTTTCTGCGCATCAAGAGCTCGCCTTCAAAACTCTGCGTGTTTCGGGGCACTTTGTTAACGGGACACGGGGTCAAAGTCATTTTAGATGCACAAAGGCAGCTCTTGCTCGTTTTACTTTACGCTACGTCGCGTGGCAGTGAGGAGCGTGTAATTTCCTACGAGTGTGGGAGCGACCCAAAGCCTCAGCTCGGACCTGCCCCTTCTCCGCTGCACCCCCTGAGGTGAACGACGGCATTTGCACGCCGGACGG
>NW_008823871.1:140458-154402 GCF_000699105.1 Pygoscelis adeliae | reverse complement strand
CACCGTGTTAGAGGTTATCTCTCGCCGCCCCAGGCGGGGGGACACGGGGAGAGCGAGGCGGGGGCCGAGGTCGAGCTAGGCCTCGGCGCCGAGCCCAGCCCGATAGCCATATCGCGACAGCCCCGACACGCTGAGGTAAATCCCGGCAGCTGCGGGCCCTGTGTCAGCGTGAGCAGGGGCTTGGCGCTTGTGCGGGCTGAGGAGCACCGCTATCCACAGGCAGATCGCTTTCTTGGGGCCGAGTGGCGCCCCTCGAAAATTGAACTCTTTGCTTCAAATTATGAACCGCCGGGATTCAGAAAAAAAAAAGTTCTTCTTCATTAGAGTGGTCAAAATGGTTAATTCCCACTTCTTTCAGAGAGGTCCAAGGTTTTCCCCAAAATGTAAATTTCAGCCCTAGGTGGACAAAGTTGGTTTTGAGAACTTTGGCTTGAGCAGTTCGCGTTTGCCAAAGTCCTAAAACCAAGTTTGTGTAACGAGGTGCACTGGTAACGTTAACGACAGCTGCTGCGTGCTTTTAGTACAGTTTTGGCTTTAAAAAAAATCAAACCGTTTTTTTAGGAAACGGGCCGTGTTCTACCCCAAGTAAGCGTGCACAGCATCACTCACAATCATTTCTAAAATCGGTAGCGGCCTGGATAAGTCGTCACGCTTTTGTTGTGTAAAACACTTAACCGGCGCGTGGTCTATCGCCGTTGCCTACAAAACCGTCCAGGAAAAGTCGGCGGGATTTGGTTAAAGGGCTGTCTGAGAGCAGGACTGGCGGCGGAGGCGTGCGTACGTGCAGACGGACTCCAGCCCGCGCAGTGGGCAGCTGCTGCGCTCCCGAGAGTCGGGTTGGGTACGTGAGCAGCTCGGAGAGGCTTCGCGCTCACAATCCGTGCTCATCCCAAGTGCAAATACCTTCTTGCCTGGGAGTTGCCCTCCTACATTAAAGAACTTAAACAACTGGAAACGAGTGGGGGTACATTTTGTTTTTCTTCTGGACCATACGAGCTTTCCAAGAGGCAGAAATCGGGTGCCGACCTGCACGCGGTGGAAAGTCACTACGCCAGGTCTCACTAACGCCAGTGCCCCCCTTAGCAGAATGCTGTTCTTGCTGCTGCGAGTTCGTGTGCTTCACGTAAACGCTTTAAAATTGTTACTGTGCTTTTTTTTGGCCTGTGCCAGAATGCTCACTTTCAATTTAAAACCCCCCCAGCAGCCATGCAGACTTCATCAATCCTAGCAGTGAGGCGATCTCAGGGTGTTGGGCTTAGCAGCCTGCTGTTATACCTGAAATTATATCTTCAACTGGCGTAATAACTACTGCTTAACTGCAGTATCCCTTTCACAGGTGTGTTGTGGGGTTTAAATGTTTAACCCGTGCGAAATGTCCCCTGTTGCTCAGGGGGAGGCAGCATGTTCTAAATAATAGTGGCTCTCAAACCCCTCCTTGGAACAAGACGCAGGAATGTGGTCACTGCCCTCTTGTGGAAAATGATTTAAAAAAGCAAAGTTGGGGAACTGCCACTGGGGAATTCACTAGGGGTTCCCTGGAGGGTAAAACCGCACTAACTCTAACTATACCACCGGCACCACGGCAGCGTAGCTGCCCAGCATGGATGAGGCTATGCCGGTATCGCTTAGTGTTTGGTTATACAGAAGAAGTTCTGTATCTGGACACTTCTTGCGGAATAATAACGCTCCTGCCCATGCAGTTGTGGTATTTCAAATTAACATCCTACTTCACGGTCTAAAATAACCATAAAATGGAGACATCTCCTTACTGCTGTGCAAGGAAGGAAGCGCATCATCTTGACACAAGGCGTTACTTTAGCATCAGGGTTTATACCAGGGGATAAATACAGGCACATCTTTAACCATTAGTGACTGCAGAACAAGACGTGTAATGAAACCTTTAACTCCCCTCCTGCAAAAAGAAATAAAGCATTCATCAAAACGCATTTTGGCTAAGCGAAGGGACGAGTCTGTTAGGAGCCTGTAGTCCCTTTACGGAAAGCGGAGAGGAGATGAAGCATGTCCAGGAAGCATTTCAGATCATAGATGGTATGAATCACCTTCTAAAATTGCTTGCCTATTTCCACTGCGTTCCCAGACTGGATACCCTAACTAGGTGCCTAAAGTTAGTGGGGATTAATTTGGGCCCAACTGCATGAAACTATTAGGTGATGGGGACATTAACCTGCAGAAGCCCAGGGACGAAGGTGGTGAGGTGAGTACGTCCCACTGATTTGGTGATGATGAGATGTCTCTCAGAAGATGGATGAAATGGCCTTTCACAGACAGTTTTGCTCTCTGTGAAACAGAGATCGTGACTTTTCAATTCCTCGTGTGTCTGGAAGAGGCTAAGAATATTAATGAGTTACTTAAGAGGTACTTGAGTAGGTCAGTGCCATCATGTTGCAGGGGAATTTTATCTGTGTTTTTGCAGGGAAAAAAAAAAGAAAAAAGTACAATGTATTGGTTAGCTTACAGAAAATATTTGGTATGATTTCTGTGGGTGATCAGAACGTATTAAGGTTTTACATAGAATGACTTTGCTTTTGAAGGGAACCGGTTTGGAAGGATGTTATTTAGAGGAACCGGGGAGTCCTGTGTTCTACATGAACACTTTCTCACAATTTAAAAACAGCCGGTACATTCTGGTTCCCTCGCATGTTTCCCTTGTCCCTGCATAGTTAGAGGGGATGAAGTGTCATCTGCTGTGAAAGGACAGGATAAACAAGTTCTAGGTAATGCCTGTGTACTTCGTTATGTTTTGAAAGAGATGGGCTCCTCCGTGAAAGTGACTTTTCACAACAGGGATTTCCCCCAAATTACTTTAGAATTCATGTATTTGAAAAAAGTTATTTTTGGAACCTGAACTGCACGATCTGAGAAAATAGTAAGTCTTCCAGTGAACTGAAAAAAAAAATTCTACATGCTTGACCTCTCTAGTAACATCAGCTGTCTGAATGTTTCTGCAGCACTTCTGGTAAATACTTAGACTTACTTTCTTCTCTTTATTTTTTCCTTCTCAACGGAAAGGAAGAACTTCATCAGTTGTATCCTTTTTGTACCTTTCACCCCTCACATGCGGGAATCTTCAGGAAGACTGGCTGAAATGCATTCACATCTTCCTGCCTGATCTGCACAATGCCATTTTTGTGTTATTCTTTGAGTTTTCCATCATCAGCACCATCCATAGGAAGCAAAACCGGTAAAACATTTATTCCAAGGGAAGATTTTTTCGCAGCAGTAGCTGGGGTTTTGCTGAGATTTTCCCCTGATCGGCTCCCACTCACGCAGAAACCCCTTTAACCCACCCTGCAGTCTTGACAGAGGGCTGGCAGCCACGTTTTATGATCACATAACTCTCATTTCCTTAGGAAGCAAGGCTAAAAATTGGATTTGTGGACTGATGGACACAAACCCCATGCAGCACACCTCACAGACAGCTGACACAGCCAACAAGAGGTAGTAAAAGCAGCTTTCAGTAGTAAATTCACACTACCTTTACTCCCGCCAAGATCTAAGTAGCCTCCTAAGAGGAGACACCCTTGGCTTCAGAGATTTCCATGCTTAGAACCTATCTAGTAGTTTTTTTGCTCCACCTTCCTTCAACTGGAAAAACACAGAAACCTGGTTCTGTTTTAATACAGTGAGCTTCTCTGGGAACTGGAGCACTTCCACCGCGTGTGGGCGGGTGCTCCGTTCAGAAACTGGATGGGCAGTTCCCTGCTGAAGATGCCTGGGATGAAGTCCCTGCTTGGAGATAGATACTCAGAGGATTTGAGAAGGGCTGGGGGACAGAGGGGAGGATAAAGAATATTTTGAGTATAGAGAGATGTGGAAATAATGAAATCCGCACTGATAACTTCCTTATATAAATTACATTGCATTATTTCAGGCTAAGAAAGGCATTTGGTATAGTTTGGTTATCAAAAATACATATGAATGGCCAAACTTTCTGGATTCTTGGAGCCACATTCCAACTTCTCCCTGTGGTGGTGAGCCCCAGGACGTCCTACACGCATCTCCAATACTGCATTAATAACGTGCTGCTGTGCCTCAAGAGAAAATGATTCCTTCAGTATGTATGTACCTGCTATACAGGACTCGTACCTATCCGTGGGGGTGGGTCTTGATGATGTCTTGAAGACGTCTGGCTGTTAGGTACTTCCTGTAATCTGGGCATTTCAGCTCCTGTTGTAGTCAGAGAGGGAGCTGGCGCGGTTTAACACCGGACGGTAGTTCATCCCACCCTGCTCAGGAACTGCTTGCCTAGGAAGGTTCCTATCTCCGCTGACTCCAGGGGGAGCACAGACAACTAATTCACACTCGCATAACTTCAGGACGGCTGTCATCTTGGGGTGGCCCCAGGGGAGCTGATGGCTCAGGCGAGCTGAATCTGTCCTGAGCCTGCAAGTAATTTCTGCCTATTTGTGTGACAGCGTGCGCCATATTCCCTGTCCTTCAGGGGCATTTTGAGGATGTATTAAGGATTGTGGAGCTCTCGAATGCCTTGGCAGTGGATCCACATAGGCAGACGAATAACTAGAGCTAAATATTACCTCATAGCATACAACAGTTAGTTTTGTGAGCAGTGAATCAAGGAAGTCTGTTTCTTATGAATTTACATCTCAGAGTTGAGCTCGTGGCCTTTCTCAGGCACGTTACAAAGACAGAGCACGGCTTTCAGACTTTCCATCATGTGGGCAGTAAGAGGGCCTGTCTGCTTCACAGAGCCACCTATTTTCAAAAACGTACAGGAATTTGATGTATTGGAGTCTGCCAACCCTCTGTCAACTTGCTTAAGGCTGACTAACAGGTATAGAAGTTGTTTGGGGAAATGTACACATGTACACACCCCCCTCATTTCCTTAGGCTAACGAATACCCCACTACATACCAAATAAATGTTTTAAAAAAAGGAACTAAAGCCACACCTGAAACAGCAAGCTTGCATCCTAACTCTTGGTATTTGCAATCTCAAGTTACTTTCTGAACCCTACCCAGTAGGCCAGTCATAGTTGAACCATTTAGTATAAAAAGGCACAGCAGTATATTTTGAGGTTACTGGGAAATGGCAATACTATGAAATGGATCCCACCTCATTGCTATGAGAAATCCTTAACAACAGTTATCAGCTGTCATCTGTTCCTTTACAGATTCTATTTTACGTAAATGGGATTTATTACATCTTTTACTTCTTGGCGACTCTTGCAATGATTGTTTATAAAAGTAAGTTGCATGTGTTCTGACACAGAAGTAGGCTGTGTGCTTATGACATGGCTGTGGTTTGTCGGTATGCCTACTGTATTTTCCTGTCCCCTTGTGCTGGTTTTGGCTGGGATAGAGTTAATTGTCTTCCCAGTAGCTAGTGCGGGGCTGTGTTTGGGATTTGTGCTGGAAACAGCGTTTTAGTTACTGCTGACACAGAGTCAAGGCCTTTTCTGCCTCTCACCCCACCCCACCAGCGAGCGGGCTGGGGGTGCACGAGAAGTTGGGAGGGGACACAGCCGGGACAGCTGACCCCAACTGACCCAAGGGATATCCCACACCATATGGTGTCATGCTCAGCGTATAAAGCTGGGGGGAGAAGGAAGGGGGGGACATTTGGGATGATGGCGTTCGTCTTCCCAAGTCACCGTTAGGCGTGATGGAGCCCTGCTTCCCTGGAGATGGCTGAAGACCTGCCTGCCGATGGGAAGCAGTGAATGAATTCCTTGTTTTGCTTTGCTTGCGCACGTGGCTTTTGCTTTACCTGTTAAACTGTCTTTATCTCAGCCCATGAGTTTTCTCACTTTTACCCTTCCGATTCTCTCCCCCATCCCACCGGGGGGGAGTGAGCGAGCGGCTGGGGGGGGCTTAGCTGCTGGCTGGGGTTAAGCCATGACACTTATTTACACTGTGTTATTCTACAGGTCAAGTTTTCAGTTATCCAGATGATTTCTTGGCTCCTGATCTTGCCTTGCTTTTCATTATGGCCATTCTTGAAGTGCTCCGATTATACTTGGGTATGTCATGTTATCACTGTGCCTTTTCAACGGAATATAGTCTTTAAACATTAATCATTCTGAAATTGAGTGTGTGTCAAAACGTGCTAGTTTAGGAGACTAGCAGATTTTTGGAGACTGTTGTTCATTTATGTCATTAAACTTTATCTGACTGATCAATATTTTTGGCCAGAGGGTCAAAAGAATTTGCTCTCATATGAAATATAATCTATAATGCCATCAAAAACCAATAGCTGGGTTGTCAGAAAGCAACGTAACTGGGACAGCTAGAATGCTGTTACGCTGTTTATAATTGAGCATGACTTGTGAGAATGAACGTGCTGAAACACAGAGATTTCCATTCTCTGAGGCGATACAGCTCCTTTCAACTGCTCCAGCAGTGTACGCAAGTAACCAAATGGCCGGAGCCCTGTGGAACAGGTAATGCTAAGGACGTCCCTGAGCAGCATACGGCCGCCACTGCGACTACACCTTTTCCTTTCACTCCTGAAGACACGTACCAGTTCCAACATCTTCATTTCACTAAGCCAGAACAGCGTAGAGGGCCTCCTGACCCCTGTCCAGAGCTTGCTAAAACTTCATAAAGTCCTTTTTTGAAAAAAACAAGTTACTGTTAAAATCTGTGCTCGATACTCCCAAGACATTTATGCAAGGTGGGTGTCTGTTGAATTCAGCTGACTTGCTGTAGGGGTGAATTTAGCCTGCTGCCTTAAAGCTCTCTGCATATGTTTGCTTGGAGCCTGGCGGATGAATAAAGAAGTGCGTTTCAAGTCTAATGTAGTTAAACAGCAAAATCTACTGAGACTAGCTTGGAAATAAGATGCAAGGAAGAGATAAGTGCAGCTTCTCCACAATGATAGTAATTTGAAATAGGAATAGCTTAGCAGGGAATATAGAAGATTCTATATTGCATAAGATTTTAAAATCAGCATTGGATGCCCTTAGGTGTGCATCGCAGTCACCGAGTTGTCATGCAAAGTGCGGGGCTGGGGGGGACTCGGGGAAAGTTTGATGGTTGATTAAGAAGAGGGTCAGGCTGAGTGATCAAAATGGTTGCAGCTTCGGAACTGATTATCCGTGGTAAGAAAAGGTCGGCGTTGTGACTTTGAGTATCAACTGATTGCTCTTTATTTAGATTCGCTCCAGTCAGCAAGAAATGGATTGTCCATTGGTGTTTGGGTTTGTTCTTACGTTTACTGACAGAACCTTGATTCAGGCCAGTATTTCAATGTACTCTGAGCTGTGAGAACTAGAGCCTTTTTTGAACAGGAATACTTGTGGCTTGTGATATTGTCAGAAGAAATCAAAGACTCATGTCAGCTTTTTGTTTCCTTCGAGGTTCAAAGGGTAACCTGACAGAAGAAGAGGCTCCATTAGGGCTCAGCCTTGTGATCACGGTCGGAAGTGTGATTCTGTCTGTGTATTTCCTGGTGTGGCAAACTTACGTGCTGAAAGCAGACGTCATTATAAACGCTGTTCTTCTCTTTACATACGGGCTTGAGTCAGTACTAAAGGTCATAGCCATTGCTGCTTTTGTCAGCTAAACCCTAGCAGTTTTCAACACATTTTCAACACATTTCTTCTATAAAAGAGTGGGTTTATATTTCAAATATTTAATTCTTTTGCATATAAAAATCCTGTAAAACTTTCCTCTGTTCGAAGTACAAATTTTTGAGGGGCAGAGATCTCCCTGAATGGTAGATAAAATACCCTGTCTAGCAGCTGTGTTACACCATCTCATCAGTTAGCTTATTTATGGGCAAAGGCAAGAGGTGATTTAGCAAAACCACCTAATGCTCTGGTATTTATCAGGGATTGATGCTAAATATTCATTCCCAACACAGAATAGCAGCCAGTGCATCATCTAGCTACATGCCGTTGAGATTACCTGAGTTTTTATGGCATAGCAGCAACGTACAACCAAAGTGACACAGAAATGAATCAGGCCAATGTAGTATGGACTCATTTCTGCCTTACCGCGTACACTTTCATGTTTGAGGGCACAGTTTCTCTTCTGCTCTCATTTGTGTTTTCAGACCCCAGTGGTAATTTCCCTGACTTTAGTAGGGCAGTACCTGATTTATCCCACTGGGAGAGAGCTGAACGGAGTTTTGCGCATACCCGGAGAGCCGAGCTACAGCGTTTGGGCAGCTGGTTCTTACCGACGCAGAGGCCAAAGCCGGTAGTGTGAGGGTATGTGTGTTTAAATAGGATGGCCTTAAGATGAGCATAAACATTCACCATTCACTCACCCTTCTGTCCTATTTAAAAGTCCAACAGAATGTTGTCAGGTGTATTTCTATTTGGTGTTAAATGTGTGTATGTCCACGATTCTGCAAAAATTACTACATTCAAGCCTTGTCTTTTAAATGAAGAACTGTGTGCAATTTCAGATTTTTTCACTGTATCAAAAGTATGTATGCATTAATGTAAAGCTTGGGGAGTTTGTGGGGGTTTTGTACAAGCAGGTTTTATATTCAGAATTTTAGATCTAAGAAGTGTTTGAAGTGCAGAGCATCTTGTTCAGATCCTAGGCTACAGCTACGCTACACAATGGAAGACTTGGGCGAGACTGGATGTGTGCAAAAGGCTCTTCTGATCCTCCTGCTGCTGCTCTATGTAGGCCATTCTCCGGCACTGGAAAAGAGCGCCTGAGGTCTGCGCTAACTTGCACTAGCCAGGGGCTGGAAATACAGTGGTGCAGGCCCTGTATCGCCTCAGCCACGCTGCTGTTTTCTGTCCAGCAGTGGTAGAAGGGAACAAAAGATGCAGAAGTTCCCGTGGAAGGGCCCGGTTTCATCCCTCGGTCATACCCAGGGGTGTGACCCTTCCAAGGCCAGGTAACACCAGCTTCTGTCCACGTTACACCGCCCAGCGGTCAAAATCAAAACATGCACATTGGCAGGAATCCCCTTGGGCCAGCTCCTGTTAAGTCAGTGGCACAACCAGCCCTTTGTTGATCAGCCCGAGCAAGGCTGCACCCCTGAAGACAATGTGAAGCAGCAGAACTGGGTGCTAAGGAACAGCCAGGAAATTGAATGACCAAATGTTTCTGTGCTTAACCTGCGTGAATCAAACACCCGCCCATTTGTCCCTCCAGATGTGCTTGGCATAATGGAATGTATTCATCACATATTTGTTACGAGGAGTGACAAACATACCGAGCTGTATCTACCCATTAATGACGAATGCATACCGAGCAAAACCCCCTTCCGTATGCGTACAAATAAAAGCACCATTTTTTCCTGGTATTTACACCTGCCTGACACAAAGGTCTGGCCATAGAACATCTGACAGGTTTTAAAGAAAATATTGCAAAGTGGAAATTTTTTTTACCTGAATGTAGGTGGTACGGCAGATGGGGTCACACACGTTAACTTCAAGTCGCAGCCTCTGCGCTTTACCTTCCTTCCTTCTTGTGGTGCTCACTACAAACAAAATAAATACAAAATATTAGCACAACTGGAGGTAGCAGAGAGCCAGGGTGTAGATTCAGGAGACACCAACAAAGCTAGCGGAAGGTGTTCCTACCCCGAGGTGTTTGACCGCACCACAGATCACCACCGCCTCAGCTACAGCCCTACAACCATTTGTGATGCTGCACCATAAAACTGGATCCCTGGCCTGATCCACGCAGAAAATAAACTGCCCTCAAACGTGGTTCTGATGGAGGTGTTAATTAGGTGACAGCTGCCATGTTTCTGCCTATCCCCACAGCATGGTACGAGTTTGGGACAGTCTGCTGGGCCACGCAGAGTAAAGCAGCCTCCTCCTCAAGCTTTATAAAATAGTGTTTTTTATATATATATGTTCTAAGACGTGGTGAATCCTTTGCTCTCTAACCATCACCTAGATGAAAAACAAGAATCAGCAGAGAGTGACAACGCTTGCTGATAGTCAGCAATGGGGTAAATATACACATATGATAATAAACATAAATTTTTGAGCTCATTTCAGAGCACCACCTGATGGCTTGCAGACTGGTCACAGAGTCCCGGATGGCTGTCAGTGCTTGCTGGGGGTCAGCTGGCACCAACCTGGATTTGCACCCTCAAAAGGGCAGGCAGCTCTGTTTCAGTTTTCCAGTTTAAGATAAAATTGTCCATGAACTTTTTTCTGATTAGATGAGCAGATACTGGGGTACTTCTGCTGCTGACAGCCCTTCACTCGGTGATGAATGTAGAAGGATGAAGAAGTCTGTAAGCTTCAGACAACTCCTTCGTCTCAGGTATTTCCAGGCTTTGAATGGGAATTGTCATTTATGCTGGTGACCCTGATTTCGTGACAGCTTCTCTCCATGCCGAGCTAGTACAAAGACCCAAAGTGAATCGGGTCCGGACCTCAGAGAGTTTCTCCAATCACAGAATCATAGAATAGTTTGGGCTGGAAGGGACCTCTAAAGGTCATCTAGTCCAACCCCCCTGCCGTGGGCAGGGACATCTTCAACTAGATCAGGTTGCTCAGAGCCCCGTCCAACCTGACCTGGAATGTTTCCAGGGATGGGGCATCCACCACCTCTCTGGGCAACCTGGGCCAGTGTCTCACCACCCTCAGCGTAAAAAATGTCTTCCTTACATCTAGTCTAAATCTACCCCCCTTTAGTTTAAAGCCATTCCCCCTTGTCCTGTCGCAACAGGCCCCGCTAAAAAGTTTGCCCCCATCTTTTTTATAAGCCGCCTTTAAGTACTGATAGCCAGGAGCTCCTTTCCAAACCGTTCCCACTGTTCGGAGAAGCAGGGCACAGCATAGTGAAGCCATTGATGACATTTGCCAGACATAAGATTGCTGGAGCTTTTAATTACGAGGCCCAGCCCTCCTGAAACAGGACGAGCAAGTTGGATGAAAACGGCATTAAAAATTTAGAGGAACACATATTTTGAGGATCTCGGTTTGGGTGTTGTTTACCCTGCAAGGAAGAAGTCTTTGTTCTCAAGCCATCATAGGGGTGTCTGCCGCCAACCTGATTTAAAAGGCAAGTTAGCCTCCTGGGATTGCAAACTCGGAGATACTCTGAGAGATAGGGCTTTATTGGTCCATGGCTTTTTTGTGTTCCTCAGCAGGCAGAAACAATGTACAGACCAAAACCCAGCTGAAGTGCTACAGTCCCCCAGTGACCACCGTCTTTGTCACAGCGCTGAGGGGCTTCGAGCCATGGCCGAAGGAGCAAGGCTGAGGACGCACGCTGGTTTGGTTCCACACCTGGGAGCCAAGTCAGTGGAGCTGGTGTACGGGAACTGCCACCACGCAGCAGGGTAATTCCCGTCTGGCTGATCACCTCTGCCCCACTTTGACCAGCATCAGCTGTTGCAGGGAAGACGTAATAAGCTCCGTTGTGGTTTTCTTCCCTGCCCAGAGGAAAAGCTCCCTCCTCTGCTCAGCAGTTAGAGATTTCCTACGGGGCGCAGCACCTCAGAGCAGCCCGCTGTGCCTATTTTCATCATGAGCGTGGAGCCGAGGCTGCCAGATAGCAAGCAGTCAGTGCCTTAAACATTAAATGGCTTCTCCAACAGAATCCTTCCAAATTCCAGTTTGCATCCCGGGAAAGCCAGCCCAGCCCAGCAGTCCCACTGAAATGCCCCAGTGGCAGATGACACCTTTTGGGGGGTAGGGATCTCCTGCACAAAACCTTTCAGCTGGCAAGGCTCGCCGGGCTCCGGCATGGCTGATGTTCCCACCACGTTTCCCTTCTGTTGAACCAATATCCCTTCCCCTGCCTGGTGGTGTGGCTGGCATTCTCTAAATGCTGCTTCTCCCAGGGCTGGCCATGTTTTCATGGTGCATCCTGTACCAAGATCTCCCTGGGATCTCACCGACATCGCGGCGAGGAGGATGACGGGGCGCTGAGCGGGTGCATCACACTGAGTATCGGTCCACGTTCTCCCGCAGCGGAAGAGGTTGTTCTCCTGTCAAAACCGAGCTGCCGAAATCGTAACTGTCATGCGGGGAACTGGGTCTCCCCCCTGCCCATCCAGCTCACCCGGCGGCATTTTCCCACAATAACTCACCCAGGGCGGTTCCCCTGCCCGGCGTCTGGACGCGGGCCAGGCAGCAAGCTGAGCACTAGCCCCCACAGCGCGGCAGGCACCGGAGAAAACCGCGGCGGCAGGGAACTTGACAAGCGCCGAGTTAAGGAAGCCGGGCTTCCTCCAGACCTGTGTTCCGTGGTGGAAGCGTTTTCTTATTTCTTTCTCTAGCGTCAGAGTTGCAGCTATTCCTTCCCCGTGGCCGGTGACAAGGGGTCTCTCTAGCACGTACATGCCATGGGTTCAACACACATTGTGGGGACGGCGGGGAGGCCTGCGATGCACATGCACTTTAATAAAATGCGCTTGAAAGCCTCATTTTTTTTGAGAGGACTAGCTAACCAGATGGATCCCATGCTGCCACGGACACATCTGTAAGACCCATGCATTCAGCTGATATTTTCCAGCTTAATGATCGGCTCATGAGCTGATCCTATCGTTTTAAAAAATGTTAAATCTTGAGACAAATGAAACTGAGTGTTCTTTGAAAGTAATAAGTCTGCCCACACAAGAAACCGTTTCCCAGAGTTCAGGGTCCCTCTAGGCCCCCAAACACACGGTCTGCAGGGCTGAGCTGGCAGCATGGCAGACCCCAAGCACAACTCAAACATTCTCTCCACGGTCTGGCAACAGAAACTCAGGCACGGCCCTGCCATCTTTTAAAATTTCCTTCTGGCTTTTGAAGAGCAAGAGAGGAGCAACAAGAGATTATGTGATGAGACTGGGGCTTCTAAAGAAATCCTTCCCAGAGAGCATGGGAACGACACTGTCCACAATGCAAGGACTGAAGCTCAAGTCCTACCTCTGCTACTCCAGCAAGAAGCGGCTCTCGCTTTCTCTGTGCCCCACCTGGGGCCCTGGTGAAAAGGGGACGGTTGTCTCACTCCTGACAACACCGGTAATTGAGCTTGGACATCCACAGGGGAGGGCTGACACAGTACTGCAGTGGCAGGGGAATGCTCCTTGCGATGGCCCAAAGGGTCATGGTACAGTTTCTCTCTGGCACACAGGTGCACGGGCACACTCGTGTGAATAATGATGAAGTCCTGCATACGGAGGTCGCCCGAGCAGAGCCAACAAGGAGCATCTCCTGCCGAGGAGCAAGCCCTGCTTAGGCTGCACCGTGCTGATGCCAAAACCTTTGCCTGATGCCCAAGGCCGGTGAGCCCTTTACTCCCCTCCTGTGCCACGGCAATTGCTTCACCGCGGTTGTTCCCAAGGGTGGGTTTAGCAATCGTGCCCCTCTCCCCGCCGTAACCCCGGCACAGCTCTGCCAAAGCTATGTTTTACCTTTGCCCAGTGCCAGGAGCTGAAGTGTGGGGCTGAGATGTGTGGCATAGCCAGGCCCCACTACCTCCCACCAGCTCATGGTAGACCTGGGGCAAGATGAGGGGCTTTATGGCCGTGTAACCCTGAGGAGCACAGTGCCACACTGTGGGGTACCCCGAAGGGGGCTCTGCTCCTCACCCCTGACAGCTTTGGGGACCTGGAGAGAGAGGACGTTTTGCCCTCTCCCTCCATCTCATGGCACCTTGCCCCGCTGCAGACGTCAGGGCAGAGAGAGCAGGCAGGAGCAAAGCTGGAGGAAAACAACCTGCGAGCCAGTGCGGAGCTGCGGAGGAGAGCACCAGACTGCACAAAAGGTGCCTTGTTCCCCCCACGAGGCGGTCGGGCAGCGCGTCCCCTCCCTCACCGGCGATGGAAAACCCAGCTCCAAGCACTCCTTTGCCACCCCTCGCCGCCTTCAACCTCCCCCTTGGGTACAAAATGTTCTCGAGCGAAAGAAACCTGAAGTTTAACACGCCCCTCCTGGGCAGCACCTCGGCTTGGCTTTTGGTCCCCTTGCACCGGGAGCGGGCGAAGGTCCCAGCTGCCCCCGGCGCCTCGCGGGGATGCAGGCAGCTCCCAGTTATACAGTAA
>NW_008823871.1:126201-139710 GCF_000699105.1 Pygoscelis adeliae | reverse complement strand
ATTTTTCTACTTCAAAAGTCTGTTTGATTCAGCTGTGGAGGGAGCGTGGCTGGAGAGGGGGCTGCAGATGGCATAACTGTCAGCGCATAGTTTCATGTTTGGTTTTTTTTAAAGGATGAAAAACCTTAATTTTTCCAGCATTATGTTTTCTGGGTTTGTTTCCCGTTCTTGCATTTCCCCGCCGGGCCAGATCCAGTAGGTGGCACTTTCTTGGCAGCAAAATGTCCGTCTGGCACAGAACAGGGCTTTTTTTATTTGTTCCTAATGAAGTCTGGAGACTGTACTTTTGAGCAGCTGTTTGTTTGCAAACCTCGGGGTTTCCTCCATTCGGGACGCATGCGGAGAGAATTTTTGCTGTTCCACCGGGCAGCTCGGCGAGCTGCTGCTCTCGATGGGTGAGCTCTCCCTGCCCATGACCTTGGCAAGATTCATCACCCTATTTCAAAACGGAGGGAAGGCTCGCTTGGAGCTGCTCCGTTCCCTTGCGTGACAGCTCTGGCTCCCCATGAGCTTTCGTCTGCGTTAACGAGTTGGAGCACAGCTCTCCTGTCCCCTTTCACTTATTTGCCTGGAAAATGCCAGCGCAAACTCCACTGAGGACAAGGCTCAGGGACAAATGGTTTGACTGACGTTCTTTTTAAATACTGGAAATAACTGTGAGACAATACAGTAGTAAAATACGGTGATTGCCCTGCTGTAATTAGGGCAACGGGGAGTAACACTTGCGTTGCTGGGCTGCTCTGAAATGCTGCACGAAGCAAGAGCTGTAATAGGGAACAGATCCGTTGGTGGTTCCTCGTCCAAGAGGTCCAGCGTTGGGCTGCTTTGGTGGGATCTGCCCCTTAAAAAGGACTTCTTCTGAGTTAAAGAAATGACAGCAAACAGGCTCAGCCCCCAGCTGACATACAACAGCCTGGCTGGCTGAAGCAGAGACCCACGCAGGATTTCATCCACGACTGCCGCCCGCAGTAGCACATTCCTGGCTCCGTTTAGTTGAGTGATCGAGTTTTCAGTTTATCAGGGAGAAAAATTAGTCCTTCACACACAGAAGGGGCAGGCAGCAGTACTGAATCAAGAAGCCCTTTAGAACAGGACTGTGAAGAAGGACTTGGGATCCACTGTGGGAACGTGTCTGCGAGTGGCAAAGGTCATTGCTTCACCCTGTTTAAAACCAAGGCTTAAACTGGTGTTTGGGATAACACTAACAGCTCAATCCCTGCTGCGGTCGGGCCTAGGACATACGTGCTGCTGGTTTCCACCGCTGAAGCATTAGGAAGCCAGGCTGGCCGAGGACCTGGTGCTCTTTCGGCTTGATCCCAGCCCTCCAGCACGCACAGGCACCTGCAGGCGGTCCAGTGCAGGATCCGCTCTGCTGTACTCTGCAGGGCAGGGTGGGTTTGTCATATAATGATAGAGCTTAGGGGTGTTTTCGGGCACCTGAGAAAAAGTTAAGCGCTGGCATCATTGAACTGGATGTTGGTGAAGTCCCAGGGAAGGGAACAGCTGTGAAAGACGGTGAAGCACGGCTGCTGTGTGCGCGCACACGTGCACGCGCAACCGTTTGCTTGGTGTGATAAAGCAGTTTGCCAAGACAAGCTTTCAGTCCTTGGCCTTCTGCCCCTCTGCCAGTCACCACCCAACGTGAAGGTGAGCAAAGACACCAAGACAGAGGCGAGCAGCCCGGCTGCTGCACAACACAAGAAGGAAATGTCTTCTGGGCCACGGGCTCCGTATCACAGATACAGACAGCCTCTCTCCTTCAGTGCCCACCTTTGTTGACTGCAAACAACTCGCCATCAGTTGGAGTGACAAAACCCAGCCCTGTGCGAAATAGGTCCTACAGATCGTTGCTTCTGGGGCTCCGTCTGCCCGACTCCCATGGATGCAGGCACCCAGTCTGTACAGACCAGCTTGCCAAGTCAGGTGGCAGCTTGCTTGCGTGCACGCAGGTGCATCGCAGAGAAGATGCTGTCTGCAGTAATGTTAACAGCAGCCACCATTTTGTCAGGCTGTCCCGCTGTGGCTGCCTGCCCGGCTTCAGCCAAGGGCATGAAGAGCCAGGAGGGCTTGCGCAGGAGGAACCCAGGCCAGCTAGCTCTGCTCTGGCGGGGTAACTGGGCTGTACGTCCAGGGGAGGAGACCCTGCTGGGGGATGGCCTCGGGGCCAAATCTGCCAGGTGTTTGTTAGCATCTGACCCCTGACGAGATGGCTTTGAATGTGCTGGAAAACAGAGTGCTTTTTGTAGGGTCACGGGATAATTCAGGCTGAAAGTGAAAGAGATTCAGAAGAGACCCTAATGCGCTAAAGGACTCAGGAGGTTTCAGTCCTTGTGGTAGACAAAGAAAGGAGTGAAACAGGGAGAATATACGCGTTGGCTTGTGTGGGCTTGAGAAACATCCATACAGAATAAGTTCGGGTGCAAAGCCTAAGTGCGTGGGGGAGCCTCGGAGTATTATTCCCAGAGGGCTGGATCCTGGGGTGCTGCTTTGGAGCCGTGTCTCCATTGCATTCTCTGCTTGCTTTCTCTCTTCCATGCCATGGTCTCCCTCGAAGTGCTAGGTCAGGGCAGGTTTGTGGTTTTGATCAAGACTCAGCGGTTTTCTCCTTGTGCGGGGCTGAAGTCTGGCCTCATGTCTACTTTACATAACAGCAGTCAGCAGTACTGCTCTTAACTCCAGGGCAGATGTTAGTGCACGGCCTTTAGCCTATGAGTTTGATGTGATTGGCAATAAAATAATCATCCTCTAAAAATATTCAAGCCTTATGAGCCTTCCCTAGTGTCCCCCAAGCAGAAGTGCCAGGGTTCCTGGAGTGACAGAGATGGTTTCCGGCACTGCAGTAAAGCTTTATCAGCAGCGGGGTGTCCACCTGGAACAGCAGCACGCATGCAGCACCAGGCAGGTCTAGCAGCACATGAGTCTGCCAGCATGGCCTCCTGAACCACGCTGCTTTGGCCAAGTTTTTTTTAAAATACCCACCTGCCTGCCCAGGAGGTATTCAAGCCTCCCACTCGAAGGGAGGGGAAGGGTGGTACCTTCAGAAACCCTCCCTGCTCATCCAACTGTGTTATAGAAGAGTCCTTACACCATCAGAAATGGTGCCAGGCACTGTACAACGCCTGAGTGACGCAGGAGACGAGATCCAAGGAGGCCCAGGAGGCCCAAGATCACAGTCTGGCTCCCGGATCTCCACCTGCCCACAAGACCACACAGCTTTTCATCTGTCAGGGTTACAGCAGAGAGGAGCATTAAGGATTTTCATGTAGCAGGGAGGCAGTGAACAGCACCTCTGTCTGCTTGCAGCGGGTTTGAAATGGCAAGCTCAGGCAAAAAGTATGCTGTCGCCCATCCCTAAAATATTTCATTCCCCTGCATCAAATCACAGTCAAGAGGGAGTCGAAGGGGATCCGGGAGAGAGCCGATCCCACGCATTGTTGTCGTTGCGCTACTCCCACATGAACAAGGCCACCTCTGAGCACAAGGCGAGCGCTTATCCTTTCCCAAGGCAGCAAGAGGCTTCCTTTCTCCTGGGTAGGGGACAGTGCCGCCTGCAAACTTGAAATGCATGATGCCGGGGGCATTACCCAAAAAAGCCCTGGTATTTTTATTTCCTGGTAATCCAGATAAATCAGGAAGAGTTGCAATTAAGAAGGGAGGGAAGGGTGTGTAGCTGAGTGCTGGACCGGTTTGGAGATCTTCCCCATTCACCTGCACTGCAATTCCCCAGGAGAGCCCAGCCCTTGTTCCCATTCCCCAAATGCTCCCAAAGGCGTTACTGCAATGTGCTCGCTGCCACTGACGTTCCGCTGAGGGAGACCAAAAGCTTCCCAACCCATGGGAAGAGGAAGCCAAAGGTGGGGAGTCACAGGCTCTGCCTGCTCAGCTGCCCTGGAACAGTGACTGAAGTGGCCAGACAAGCTACTTTGGCCCTGATTTGGTTTGAAGCACCAAGTGAAGCCTGGAGGTAACTGTTCCTGCAGGCACGGTTGAATCAGGGGGACTCTCGCATCTGCACAAGGCGAGAGGCTGATGGCAGAGGCTGGGCTGCTCCATGTCAGATCAGGGGACAAGGTGCAGCCCCGGCTGGCATGGCAGCTAGGGCCTGCTCAGGATGCTCCATGCCTTTCATCCATCGCTGCCTACAAAGGAGGGTCACAAATGAACCCTGCTCACAAGCATCTCCCACAAAGGTTTTCCTTACCCTGTTGAGATGGGCAAACATGTCTCGTGCCAGAAATCCTCATCTCAGGTGCCAGCGGCACATTCCCACATCCAGACCATGGTTGGGTCTTCACCCACTGAGGCATTAGCCCACCTATTCAACTCTCCTTTCCCACTCCCCAGTACGCTGCCACGGCTTCTCTCAGGCATTTCAGCTGGGATGGAGGAGCTGAGCACTGCCAGGGCAATGGGCACCAAGACCCAGGGCAGGAAGGGGCAGCAGATAGGATTTCACAACAGCCCTGGCTGTCATGATGGGCAGGTGTGGCGCAAATGAGCCCTCATGGCTCACAGGCCTCCAAGCCAGCCTTGCCCTAGGTGAAGGCAGCTCTTTCGATGGCTGGTGGAGTAGTAACACTCGGCATTTGGTGGGCTGGGGTCTTTCAACACCACCTTGGAAAGGGCCAGTGAATGCTTTCCTTTTTTTGGCTTCCAGTTGGGGTACTGGCCCCCAAAAGCTTTTCATAATTTAAACTCATTTTAATTTTGTTCTTCCTGCTTCCTTTTTCTTTTTTTTTCCCCTCTGTCTTATCAGTCTCAACCTGTCCAGATTTATATCCTACAAAGGTAAAGTGCAGACCATCTGAATGGCAATAAACCAAAGTTCAGCCACCCAGCAGTAATGCTCGCCATCGCTGAGTAATTCAGCAAGTGAAATACTGCCACTGGCAGGACGGCGATTAAGATCAAGCAAACAGGCACAGTCCAAGTCAAATCACCCTCCCCCAGACTGTTTGCACATAACTTTCCTCTCACTGGAGATGACTAGAAGTGGGAACTACCTGGGAGCCGAGACAGTTCTAACCTCTTCAGGCGTTAGAGGTGTTGGCTTCCAGGAGAACTAGAGCTGCCACCCAAAGCCGTGGGCTCCCCCAGATTCCCGCACCAGCAAATACAAAGCAAAACCCAAATCCTGACCCACCTCATTGCTGTGGACAACGCAAGTGGCTTGTCCTTGTCTGCTGCCCACTCCTCATTACCACCAACGGGACTCCTTTGGGGTCACTCCTCATCCTACCACTGCTGGCAGGAGATGGTTGGCAATAAGGAGGGCGCTGGTGGGTGCTGCCCTTGGCCCAGGTGTGGCTCACAGGCGGTCACAGAGGGTTGGGGCTTAGGCCAGAGCTGTGACTTGCGGACACAAAATCCTCCAAGTCAGGTTTGAGGCTTTCAGTGGTAACTGTACAGAGGAAAAAGCAGTGACTCTGCCTTTGCTCTGTCTGTGCTGTAGATAAACACAGAGGCGTCCATTTGCCTGAGACACTCCTTTCATCAGTAAATTCACTTTATAAAAACACTGGGGAGAGGAGAAGAGAGAAAGGCAATTGCACCCACGACATCCCTTAATAAATCACAGGCTGGAGCCTGCTCTCATTCCTGACACTGCTGCCTCTTAATTATAGCTGTATTCATCTGAGGAGACAGAGTAGGAGAGCCAGGCTTTATGCAGAAGGGAGCACTAATTAAAACCTCTCTGTTCCCTAGAAAGATATTCATGCTTTCCTCTGGGGAAGAAGTGAATGGACTTGTCTCTGGCCATTCCCACAGGTTCATCTGTAACACTGACTTTCACACAGCAAAGCAGTTCATCTTGTTTTCAGTACCTGATGCTCTTGGCATTGCTTCTAGGTTGAGATATGGGACTTTCAAAACTCCTTGAAGAAGGAAGAGTAATAACATGTATCCAGGTAGCCTGTGCAGGTGTGGATGTTGCTTGCCTGGTGTAAGGTAATAGGGATGGCTCCTCAGTCAATGTACGCTGACCACAATAGAGTTTTGCAAATTGTCCCTTGCCGAGACTCCAGCCCTTAATATCTGACACAGGCAGGACTTCTGTGATGGAGAGTGTGTCCCAGACTGCACCCCAGAAAATCCTCTGATTGGAATTAGATGGACTTCAACAGGCTTGATCCATGTTCAGATCCCCATGAGAAGAGAGTCAGGTCCCTTGGGCTGGCAGGGGAAGGAGTCTTGTACCACCAGGCACCTGCACGCCAGCATCTCTAGATGATCTCTGGATGAGCTTGGTACCTGACCACGCAGGCAGGTGCATTGCTGATTCACCTCTATTTTTCCAACACCTGAGAACACAAACCCTTCTAAAGTGCAGGAGGAGTAGTACATCTGAGCTATGGAAACAGCAATTTGCCCCACTGAAGTCAAAGGGCTGATTCCCAAACAGTGTAAGTCGGCATTCTCCAGCTGGCCCTGCAGAGTTTCAGTAGAGAACCCAAGCTGGTGAAGGGAGGGTCCAGTCCAGCATCCAGGCGCATGCTCACTCCAAGCAGGCACTCGAAGCCAGAGTAGGCTGGATGTGAATAACACGGGAAAAATGTCGGGTTGGATTTTTTCCCCCCCTTTTTTGCCATACAAGGGGCAGGGCGGGAGAGTAAATGTGACATGAAAGGCTCTCGGGGTTAACTGCAGATCCGTAGCACTGTCAGGTTTGTTGCTGTGAGTTGTTACTGCTTGAAAAAAAAGTTGATAAAGTTTCACCAGCTGAAAAAAAAAAACCCGCCAGAAAAGCCGCAGCTCAGTCAGATGAGCTGCTGCACTAAACTAGGCAGGAGCAGGTTCAACAGGATAAATTGAGAGTAAATGTACCAGAGCTGTGCTCCTTGCTGGTCTTTGCCAGCATGAGCAGGTAACACCCTAGGTGTGGTCAGGTCATCAGCTGCCTGAGCAATTCTCTTGACATGGAAGCACCCTTTTCCCACTGCTCCTCTGCACTTGCTGCGCCTGCTCCGAGCTTAAAAATAAAGAAGGAAGGGCCTCTGTATATGTGACTTAAGTTACGAAACTTCCAATACTCTTCAGCTTGGAAGAGAGAGAGCTTGAGGTGCTACTTTCCTCGAGATCTGCAATACTGCCCGTGGCATGGAGACAGTGAATAAGGGAACAGTTGTTTACTGATAACGGAGCTGGGGGGCATCCCATGAAACTGGCAGCTGGCAAGTGTGGCATAAACAAAAGGCGATGGCTGAGCACACCATGCAGAGCAGAGTTGCGGAGCATCTTGCCATAGGCCATTCAGGATGTCAAAAGTTTACACAGGGTGGCCAAATGCAGTTGGACAAATTCAGGGATGAAAAAGGGTACCGAGAGCTCTTAAATCCCACTGCTGGAGGCTGGGAAACTTTGCAAAGAGGTTCCCTGTGTGCCTCTCCTGTTCTTGTCCTCTCCTCTGGGCATCCGCATATGCTACAGCCATGTGTGTGCTCCCAACCTGCCACCCGAGCAGGAACTGAGCACGGGTGATGGGAGAGGTGATGGACTACCCCATGTCCAGGCAGCTGTCTCTGGCTCCTCTGAGCCAAAAGGGGGGATGGAAGGGAGGAGAGGAGCTCCAGCCCCAGTGACTGCTCAGTGGAAGGAAACGTCGTGCAAGTTTAATCACAGCCTAGGAAGTGAGGACTGAGGGTGGCTGGAAGAAACAAGCTGAGCGGTCAAAGCCCACCTGCCACAGTCACATGCAAACTAGACCAGACAGGTCCCCAGAACATCTGCTCCACACCTGGCACAAGCCCAGAGACACTCCTGCTCTCTGCTCCCTGCCTGCCAAGACCTTGTGAGCAAACAGTCAACGGTTAGAAGAACAATCTAAAGCAGTGGAGAAGACTGGGCTGTCACCACCCTCGGCAGTCCCTGGTATTTTCCCTAGAGCACAGTGTGTGACGCTGACTCCAACGTGATGGGTCCTTGCCAAGACAAGTGGATGTAGCTGCCAAGATGCTGCTCACAGAGGCCATGCTCCACTCCAGCGCCGCATGGGTGACTGGCACTCAGGTCCTTTTGTCTCAGAATCCCGTCCCCCGACAACTCGAGCTAAAAGAGGACTTGGTTAGCTCATGTCATCCAGCTTAGCAGTAGGCCCACACTAATCGCTTGCCAACAGTTGGTCCCACAGGGCAGGACTGAGGAGCACCTGGCTGGGGAGCACCAGGGACAGCACTTCGTTGTAGCCCAAGTGAGCCCCACCAGCCGAGATGCACCAGGGCTGCATATGCTGAAAGAGCATCTTCATGAAAGATTGGCAACATCCTCTTGCAGACAGCTGTGGGCAGGAGGGCTGCTTCCCTGCCAAAGCCAGGCCAGGAAGGGGAATTACTGAAAGGGCTAAAAATTGCATGGGCATATATTTATCTACAGTTGAAGGAGAACTGCGCAGGAGGGCTGGCTACCAGGGTTGCATCTCTGCTGTCAGGAAAGCTGGTATTTGCTGAGGTGGAGGATAAATGGTTTCTCCGTTCAGTCAGAGGCTCCCTTGTCCCTCTCAAAACCATGTGTGCTCTCAGGGCCACCTGCCCCTTCCTTCAAAATGACCTTCCCAGAATATGCCACGTTCTTCAATGTGCATGTCTAGACACAGCCCTGCTTTTGCAAACCTTTCCTTGCTCCAGAGGTGACCCATAAACCTGTGGCTCATTTAAGGATCAGCATACCCGAAAGGCAGTCAGTCCAGTGAGGAGAGCTCACTGGTTTTAAACCACAGGTTGTGGTAAACACCACCGCTGCCTCCTCCTTTGGCTGCAGGAGAATCCACATGGCCTGTGTTGGCACAACTGTGTGCCATCCTCCAACAGCCCCAACCCTCGCAAACACAGCTTGCCCACCTGGCATAAAAGGGCTTTCTTGCTCCTTCCTCCTCTCCTCTTTGAGGATCACAGGGTCATTCAGGCCAGAACGGACCTCAGAAGGTTTCTAGTCCAACCCAAAGCAGGGTCAGCTCTGAAATCAGAACAGGTTGCACAGGTCTTTACTCAGTCTGTTCTTGAAAATCTCCAAGAACAGAGATGGCACGACCTCTCTGGGCAACCTGCTCCACAGTGCTGAGGTTCCACAGCAGAAAGGGTCTCCTTCGTGTCCCCCTGCAGAGCTTTAGCTTATTGGGACTGGAAATCCCTGTGCCAAGCCCCTGTGGCCATGCAGGAGTGGCTAGTGAAACCTTTCCTCTTTAAGACGTTGCAGGAAACTCTTCTCTCCCCTTCCCAGCCCTTTAATCACTCCTGGTTTCTCCTAGCCCAGCTGACAGACTGCCCTCACAGACTCTCATCCCAGGCCCCTGCTGCAGGGACCAATTGTGCTTTTTCCTCCTTGCCCTTGCAGGAGACTAATTTTTTTGCAGCAAGATTGTTAAAACATCTCTGCACCGTAAGATTAGAAACTGCCATTTAAATTCTTTTGATAAACCCAGCCTCACACATCCTTCTATTCTAAATGAAACAAAGGGCAAAGGGAACATACTTTTTTTTGGTTTTGGAACGATCCCTCATGGGACTGTTCTGGTTACTGTGTAACTGGCTGTTCATGCTGCAAAAAACCCTCTTGCCGGCCTCATCCACAGAGCTTGGTAGCTTTACTGAAAGCAACCCAGATGACAGATGATCACCCTGTAAAAGCCCAGGGTTTACCTGTACGCGTGCAGGGGGAGGCTCCACAGTTGGCAGCGATGCCGGCTTGAGCCATTCTCAGTTGCTCGCACTCCTGTGATGCTCCTTTGTTGTGCCAGCACACTGGGCTGCGAGTCAGATTCTGGAGCTGATCTGGCTGGAAAATATACCAGCGAGTTAAAAAAATGTACATGTCGGGGGAATGAGGTTCAAGCCCCATCGGTTCCTGCTCTGGGTTAGAGTGCTCCCGCACACGGTTGCTGGGCATGAGGTGGTGGCCGGGGACAGCAGGAGGGTGGGAAGTGCTGAAGCTGCTCCTGGAACCAAGACTGTAACTTGTCACGGTACGGTGCAAGTTGCTAGGAGAGAATCAGGATCATTCACTTGTCTTTAGCCCAGGTTTCAGAATGAAGATCAAGCAGGAGTTTAAAAGCAGGAGAGAGGAACTACCGGAATAAGATTGCTGTATCTAATGGCATCCCCAAGGGTTAATACAAGGAACCTCTCTAGTAGACTTTGCTGACAGAAGGCTACAAGTGCTACAGCTCGGTCAAGAGCCACACACAGGACAGCAAGATGAGTTGCTTAAAAAGAGGTTAAAGCGAGTAGGCAATGAATGAGCCTGTTTGGATCAGTTGCACTTGTGTCCATCCCCTGTGGGAATGCCAGGCACTGACTGCAGCTCTTCCCCTGATGGACAGTCCGCTGCTCTTTCCAGCTTCGGCACCTGCCTCTCCTCCAAGCCACGGTAGCTCATCCCCTTGTAGTCGTTCGTGTATTCCTCTTCGTGAGGTTGTAAAGTTTTCTAGTGCCCTTGCACTGATGGGAGCAGAGTCTAAAGGACATGCTGAGGGAGACACATGAGACCTCTGTCAGATGGGTGAGCTGAAATCTTGTCTCTGATGTGCAGTTTGTGTCTTAAGAAAGGAGTGAGTTTCCTGCATAGAGTTTTTGAGAATAACGCCTGGTTCTCTTTCTTTTTTTTTTGTTTTCTGTGACTGTGCATCTTGTCTTCTGAATCCAAAGACAGAGCAGGGCTATCCTCAGCCGGGCATGAAAGTTTGGTTAAATATTTTGCAACAGAACGTATTTTGCATCAGCAATCAACATTACGTGGGAATCCAAAAATCTCAGCATTTTCCAGGTAAAACAAATAAATGACGGCAAAAGCACATTTTGATGAACTCCTATTTGTGCCTTTCAGAGATGACTGGGAAGTGATAAATCACAGTTTTCCGTATGGAATTTCATCTACCATGATATATATATGAAAATACCAACAACAGAAAGAAATAAGCTAGATTAGACTACTACTAAGAAATGCCCGAGTGCGGCTGCATAGACATTTTTTGCTTATTCCCACCCTCAGCAGCACAGCCCGCTCCCCTGAGCCAGGCGGATGATATACCCTTGTTGATCCAAGCTGCATCCACAGCTGGTGCCAGTGCCCTGAGACAGGAGCTCAGCAATACGTCTGCAAAGTCTCCCCAGCGGCGAGCCGTGGTCTGCCAGCATGGACATTTATTTCTGTTACATGGGCTGGGCCCAGTTCTGGCTGCCCGTGCTCCTACTCCTGCTCCCACCACGCGAGCTGGCATCTCAGGGCAAGCTGGGATGAGAGGGTTGAGGGAACCGGCAGCAGCCCCTGAGCAAGACCCCGCTCACCCTCTGGGCTCGCAGTGCTCGGGAGATGTGGCTGTCGCCTGCACCAAACAAAAGATACCTGGTCAGAGCCCCAGGTGCATTTCGAGGGGCTGAATATACCCTGTAAGGAACAACCCCATCCCCTGCCGCACCAAAAGCTGACCTGAACCCTGCCACGTCTCTGGGAGCGTGGTTGCCACCAGGTCGCTGAGCTGGTTAAACTGATGTCAGCTTGTTTTTGTGGAGTGACACTCAGAGCCGAGTGTCATGTGCCAAGTTTGAGCTCAAATGAATTGTTAGCAAGTGGCCAAAAATACACAGACAGGATATGAGTAGAAAGCACAAAATGGGGTGGGAAGAGATGGCAACAAATGTTGTTGTGATCAGCCTAAGAAGGCTGGAAAAGCCTTAAGCATCAAACGTGATTTTCAAGAGATGAATCTCCTCCCTCAAATCTTCTGCCCCACCCTCCCAGCAAAATCCCCAGGGCGAGTTTTACAGCAGGAAATGAAAATTATTGATGCATTAGCTTCCCAAGCCCCAACTGCTGTAGGCAGGCATTTGGAAAGGGAGTAGGGAGCAAAGTGAAAGAACTACTCTCTGGTATAGGCAGAGGGAGACAGGCTGCAGCTCTCTCTCCCTTTCTTTGAGGAAAGATACCATGGTGTGACCTTCCTATGCAGGGAGATAAATACTTCTTGGTTCAGACTTACCAGTCATGTTCTACAACTCGCTGCAACCCCAGAGAATTCAAGATGACCATGCTGGAGACAAACTGAAGCTAAACATGGTCCCCAAAGTGGCTCTCAGCCTAATAACAAGCTTTTCTCTGATAGAGCTCTTGGCACACTGACTGTCCTGCTACATGCCTGAATTTCTGCCAGGCAAGTGAATCAGCGTTTCAGGGAGTGACCAAAAATGCCCTTCCTTTAGGAGGAGGTGGTGGAAACATCCCATTGATCTCAACACTCAACACAGTCTCAAGACTCCTCCATCTTGCTCATGGAGGAGTCCATTTACAAACAAAACTCCTTCTGCCCCTCCCGAGGGTTGGCGAGGGACCAGCCATACCACTCGGTCATCTTTCCTTGAAGCATTTCAGCCCCGTCTGGGCTGGCACTAGCCAGGCAAGTGATGTTCAGGTTTAAGTATCACGGTCCTCGTGGGGCTAAAGGGCTTTGCTGGGAAGTAATGTGGAAAACTAATCGGCCTGTCAAATTTATCTGTTAGGCTTTACAGGTCTCCTGTAGAAGCAGGAACAAACGAGGACTGCTGAGGCTAGCTTGTAAGGATTGCACAGTATTAATGTGAGGTCAGGTCACAGTGTACTTAACACATTAAAGCGACCATTTAACGAAAGATTAATGAACCCCAGTGATTAGCTCAAAGTAGTTGTGACAGCAAAGACCAATCTCTTACCTACCTACATGGCCACAGATAGCAATAAATGACTGATACCCAGCGGGGACTAACAAGGACCACCCAGGTATTATTAGTGTGTTGTCAGTGTAGACGAGGCAGCTGATGGTTGGACCAGATAGCTTTAAAGCTTCTGGAAGAAGCAGTTTTGCTACTGGTGCTTTGCATAAACACACCACCACCTCTCAAGCACGGATGTGACAGCCCTGACCAAATCAGCTTTTTTTTCTTTTTTCCAACCATAAAGAAGAACACTTTGCTGTGCCCTCAATCAGAGCCTTAACACCACTGCGTGAAGCAGCAGGGACACAGCAGGAACCCTTACACCTTCTCCACCCCCAGCCGCTAGCCCATCCTGCCCCACGGGTGCCAGCCTTTTGCTGAGTCTCCCAGCTGTTTCACGAATGCCTTCAAGCCTGGAAAAGCCATAAGAGCAATGAGAGATATTCTCACTATACAGCGAGATGCACGTGAGGAACAGCTCTGGGAGTCGGCGCTTGCAGCCAGCAGACACGAGCACGCTGCCAGTTACGCACAGGGTTTTGGTGTTTTGCCTGAACACGGAGGCGATTCAATGTCCTCCTTCAGGCTGGGCTGGAGCAGAACAGGGCAGTGCCAGGGGCCGTTATCCGTCCTGCTCTGGAATATGACACACACATGCAGAGTCACTCCCTATTTTTACTGGCCTGACGTCCGAGTCCTGATTTCTACACAGAGAAAATCAAAAGGATCCCTTTCATCAACAGAGTCACAGTGTCAAATCCTTCCCCCTTCTAAAAATCACAGCTATAACCCCCTTGCTGCCGGTGATCCAGCTCCCGGAGTCTAGCACCAG
>NW_008823871.1:81966-125858 GCF_000699105.1 Pygoscelis adeliae | reverse complement strand
ATGATGGCTGGAGCCTCCAGCCTTCCCCTTGCGTCCTGCCCAGACAGTCCCATGGCCAGCACCAGCCTCCCATGGCTCCCGTCTACCAGGAGCTGGGTGCTGCCAGTCACAGAGCAAGGGGACAGGCTTTGCTCACAGAAGGCGTGGGCACAAATAAAAACAGGACACAGGAAAAAGCTACAAAATTCCCCACAACTCTCTTCCCGGAAAGCCTAGGGAACACGTCACATTGTTTTTTCTTCCTGGGGAATGCAAGTGACTCACATTACACTTTCTCCCATTCAGGAAGTTTTGAACTGGGGTCTTTTAGTTTAAACCATTTAATGAGCTTTTATACAAGGTGTGCTCATCTGTCTCCTTCCATCTTTCCAAAAACTTCTATTAATATTTGGCATGCTATTTCTGGGCCTGGTTCTCAAGCTTGCTAAACTGCAGCCCAAGCGTAGATAATGCTCAGCTTGGTACCCCTGGCAAGAGACGGGCTCAGCAGGCACACAGCAAGCCCCAACCTGCTCTGTGTCTTTTCCTCAACCCGGCTCCTGCCGGATTCCTCCAACAGAGAGGAAAAGTGTAAATTCAGGAGCTGTGACTCAGCACGGGGACTCTGCAAACATGCCTTTTAGAGAGTAGTGGAGACAGCTTCCAGTTTTTTCCCCAAGATCATGGAGATTGTGGCTCTTCGTGCATTTTCCCTGGGTACTTATAGAGCAAGGCACTGTCTAGACTTACTTTTGGTTGTGTTTCTTGAAGGAAGGTTTTACCTTCCGGCAGGAATGTAAAAGCTCCTAGTTTGCTTCAGCTAGCCTGCAGAGCCCTCCTCTCCCCCACCGACCTCTGTGGGCACTGAGAGCCTCCAGCACTGCCTGGACTCCTGACCTGGACCTAAATTAAGGTCTGTTTGCATATCACCTACGGACTGGAAAGAGCCCCGCACAAGTGTGTGTGTATGCATGTGTTTGGGGGCACACAGCAGGTAACTTCCTATGCTCTCTCTAGGCAGTTTGTGAATCTCGCATCAGGAATTTGTAAATATTGGCACTTTTGCTCCGTGGTATTGGTTTGTGTTTCTGAGCATTAACTCCCAAGCTTCCACTTCAGCCCCTTGGGGGATCAATAGTAAAGCCAGCAGATGCATTGCCTCCAAATCTCTAGGGCAATCTAGCAGGGCTGTGTGGTCTCCCAGGGACCACTCATGCCAAGCCCAGCTGCCAGAGAAGCGTGTGGGTGTTCCCCTCTTGAGGCTGGGAAACCTGCCTAAACATTTTCCCAGGAAATACTTTTTAAGCACAAATTACTGTTTCTGAGGAGGTGAGTGAACAAGGCACAGCCTACTTGGGTCTGATCCTCAGCAATGGGTATAAATCTTACCCTGGTGCTCTGCAGGACACAGCATGGAAGGGCACAGCACATAAGAAGGGAGGGACTCTTAAACAAAAAGTAGCAATCAGGGTCCATCAAAGCTGGTAGAGGGGTGGCTGTAGATCTGACTTGCCTCAGTCTAAATAGGCTGCTGCCGCTTCTCCCATGGAGGCTGAAGAACGCTTGGTTCTCTGCTTGGACCTACGCTGACCTGTTGGGCTGGGTTATATTTATCCAGGTGCTTGTCTTCTGGAGAATCTCCACAATGTGAAAAATCCCATGTATAGAGCACGGTGTGTTTCTTCCAGACACCTAGCACGTTGTACGCACCACCTGTGATTCTAACTACTGTAACATGGTATGTGCCATGCACACCCTGAAACTACACACGCATTCACACTCACCTCGTCCATAGGGGCTAGCGTCTTCCCAAAGTGACCTGTAATCTCAAGTGGCTCTGTCACTGTAAAGATAACTTGAAAGGGTGCATGGGTGGGAGGGAGGAAGGAAAGAACAACAGGACTCACCACTTTCCAAAAGTCAGGGCACTGTAAAGACATCTCAAACAATGCAGATAAGAAAGGGGACTCCTAGGGTCACCAGACTCTCTGAGAAATACCGGTTGGATGTGTTCCCCTTTTCAAAGCGGGAATCACCAGCAACAGGTTAAAAGAGTCGTGAAGCTCCGACTTGGTCCCACTGAACCACCATGATTTGCAAGGCGTGATTTGCAAAGACAGGGTTTGGAAATTTCAGATGGGACAAGATCCTTGCTTGCTTGCTTTTACAAAGGAGCAGCAACAACAACAACAACAACATGTTCATTTGTTTGGCTGTCAGCCTCTTTGCTCTGGGTTTGGGTTTCCCCTGATGCTTTCTGACTAACCCAAAGATGATTTTCTTGACGAGAAAATCATAAAGATTGGTAGAGACCCTACCGAGCAGGTCTGAATTTCTTTTGGTGAGCCCTGACAGGCATCCTTACTGGCAGGTTCAGAAAAGCAACTGGAAGCAGGAGAAGGGTGGTTTCATCATTAGGAGGCTGGACCAGGACACAAGAGACCCAGGTTAAGTTCTCAGGTCTGCTGGAGGCTCCCAAGGTCCATCTCACAAGCACTTTTAGAGATCTAAACCAGATCATGTGAATTTAGATCTCTTGGCGCCATATGAAGAGCACTGAGCACGCAGATCCCAGTGCCTCACGAACACCTGAAAGCTGTTTTATTAGTGGATTGATGTGGGATTGTAGCCTTGCCTATCTGCCAGGACCTTCAATACGATCACAGTGGGCAGGACAGGTCATGGGAGTCGGCAGGATACTCTCAGGGGCTGGGGGGGCCGTCTGGAGCATGGACAGTGCAGGACACATATCATGGTGCCTGTCCTCCCTTTGCTCTTGTGTGGGTACAAGCAGACTTAGCTTGGCAGGACAGTCCATCAAACAGCTTTTGCCAGTGTGACATTCCCTTCTGAAAACACTCAGCAACCCTAACAGACGGCGCTTTGTTGTCCTGGGAAGTTTAAAAGATAACATCATGTGGTCGCCAGCTAATGTTTCTAACTGACGCTTTATGTTACTTGCCGAGGCTTTTGCTAATCTAGCATTTCTGCCTGATCCATCCGGTTGGCACAGGCTACACGCACAGACAGCAGCACCCTCATACATATCAGGCAGGACCCCTGGGCAGCGTTTCCCTCACATATATTTCACCAGTGCTTAAGCCCCATAATCTACCTGGTGCAGAGACTTCCCTCGCCACGTCCTCCAGCACTTCACATGCGCTGCAGAATGAAGCCGCTCCCCACCACCGCCTTTGGGTTGACTTGACGGGGCATAAGGGACCACTTTGCATGTTGGCATCACCCCAGGTGGTCCAACCTGGTCAAGAAACACTGTAGGCTACAGACATCAAACCTTATTTGACCCCTTTTTGTGACACTTTGGTTAAACCATCAGCATCAGTACCATGGCTCCAGGTAGGAAAACATGTTTCAATGCTAGCTTGTGGGCATTTCAGAAGTCCTGTCACACTGGGCAGATTTCAATGGGATGACTGATGGAAACAAAGACAAGGTCTGTTAGAAATGGGTCAGAGCATGCTAGGAAAAAACTTACTGTTACTCCTAGGTAGCTTGCCAGTTTTTAAGGTTTTGGGGGTTTTGCCATATTTTTCTACTGTTCCAGCAAAAGCCGTTGCGTTTTGCCCAGCATTTCTCTGCCACTACAATCATATATTCTAACGGCCTCTGATACCAACAAACTTTCTCCAGCTCGCTCTACCTGATCGCACTCTTAAAGGTGCTCTTAGACCCATGATGAAAAACACTCACAAACACTAGATGCTGCTATTGTTATTAACAGTGATTATAATAACAATAATAATAACCACCCTAAAAAAGACACTAGTATTTCACATTTTCAAGTTGTCCAATCTTCACCCAAATTCCAGAAGTTTTCACAATCCCTTTCCATTTGCTGTAAGAACAAAAAAGTATGACTACAGCAGACAAGGGAGAAGTATTCCTAATAAAAATAATATACGACAATAGTAGTGATCGGCCCACAGAGAAGAGAGTTATTATTCTCTCCCTTCCCATAGAGCTTCTCCACCCTTGCAATATTGCAGTTCCCCCTTCAAAGAGACTCAAAGAAAGTCAAAACAATGTATGGCCCGCTTCCATTTGCTCTAAAAGTACAGAAATGTAGCACAGACAACAATGCCAGGCTCCTATCATGACTCTGTGTGTCTTCGGGAGGATATTTGACCTCCAAGGATAAGACTGTCCGGAAAGTCAGGGAGTGAGATTTCCTTTGCTTTAGAGTACAATATGACTTCACCCACCTCGATGTCCTTTAGCATTGACTTCTGCTGGCCTCCCTAAGGCCCTCTGTTTCAGCACATGAGATCTCCTGGCCTGGGATGGGTCACGGTGCCGGCTTTAGCCAAGCAGTTAAGCTTCCCTTGTTAAGTCCCCCCAGCAGAAGCATAGTTCTGCTGTCTGTCCCCACGGCCAGAATTTGAGCCTGGCTTAGCTGGGGGAGCCCCCATCCCATTAAACACACATGCAAGGCTTAGCTGGCTTGCTTGGTGACCCACAGAGAAACACGGCCCTGCACCATCAAAATAGCAGGTGATCGTCTCAAAACTGGATTTGATAAGGCTGAGTCAAAGGCAACCCCTGCACAGCCACACACCGCATGGCTAAATTTGCTTCTGGCATCCCTTCCTATGCATGCTCACCCCGCTGGGGAAGGAGGAGAAAGCAGCCGCACCCTGCAGGGAGATAAGAGGGAGATCAGGAACCCTCTAATCAGGGAAGCATAAGCCACAGCTGAAATGACAGCGGGGAGAAGACAACTCGTGTGTCAGAGGTTGCAGACTGTCAGAGCTCTTGGGGATGCCCCCACGGGGAGGGGGGAACCTGGGGAAAGCCAGCCGCTCGGCCATAACCCCATCTCGTCTCTTGCATCTTATCTTTGCCTCCGTCCACATTTAGAGGTGAAGTACTCTCAGCCCTTTCTTCACCTTATTCAAGTCCAGTTGTCTCTTGATTTAGCAAAATCATTATAAAGTCTCCAACCCCTCAGAAACGTGCCTCCCCCCTCCCAGTTTGCCAGCTAGGATTCAATTAATATCAGGCAATTTAAACTGAATTAAAAGCTCTGGCGCAAGGCTCTGTCCTGGTTTAACTTGGCCAGCATCACACCACACCCTCATTTCGATTAACACATGTCTGAACACAGACATGGCCCTTAATGCAGTGGTAAGAGCTAGGCAAAGGTTAAATAATGAAAATAGCATGAATAAATAAAAAGAAGGGAGCCCAGCAGGGTAAGGACCTGCTGACTTGGCAGGCGCGCGCATTGCTTCCAGTTTCTTTCAGACGCAGGCACCCTGGAAGGGAGGACAACCTTCCAATGGCGCTGGGCGAAGGGAGGGGGGACACTGGGGTTTACTGCGTTACAAATGCCGAGACAGACCAGGGATCACTCGATCGGACATGTCAGAAGGAGCAATTTATAACCAGCCCCTCGCTGAAATGTCAGCGGTGCTAATGCATTACAGCTTCTGCTTGGCCAGGGGGAAGACTTTTGGAGCGTCAGGGTACAGATGGGACTGCAAGCAGCACAAAACCTTTCTGCTGTTTCGTGGGTGGTGGGTGTTCCCACTGCACATTTCAAGCAGCACACTGGCAACCCATTCTGACAGCTGCAGGGTCCAGTGGCGTTTCCACTAGCCGAGGTACATGGTAGCTTATCTTGCCTTGCTCTAGGGAGCCCAGCTTATCCCGTCAGTACTTTCTCATTAACTACCATGAGATAAAGAATTGGCTCATTTTATGGCTGGTCCCACTTCACCCACGAAGCTGAGCAGCGACCTCTGCCATTGCCATGGGGTCTGCGCTTCTGGCAGCCACACAGGGTTTGACCAGATGGGTTCCTCTAAAAGCAGGAGTAGATCCCCCAGAGTTTGTCTTTTGGACAGAGCTTGTGAAGGAGAAACAAAAACTAGGGTGGCCTTGGCTGCATCCCTGGTTCCTCCTGCTATTTCACGGCTGGGGCCTGGGAGCAAGCTCTGAACTCCACGGGCCAAACTTGGCGCCACTTACCCGCTGGAGTAACCTGGATTTCAGCCCATTAAGGACACAGCCCTGGGGCAGTAAGTGAAAGGGAGCCAGAAATATTACATTAATATGCAGAAACATTCCCAGCTATGATCATCAGCTATGGGACTAAAGTGATCAGATAGTGTAAAGTAAACAGACCAGGGCTGGGTTTATTAGAGCACGTTCCCTTTTCTAGTTATCTTATGCTAATGCACACAGAGATCTGGGAGATAAGAACAGTCTGAAGACTGTAAAAGGAAACCAGCAGACAGCTATTAACAGAGGAAAAATTCACAGGTACCCAAGCTTGGGCACAGGGACGGGTTTTATTACACTCAGAGGGGTTGGCAGAACACCAAGTTTCTATTCTAACATGTGTATGAATTTGTATCTGCATGTATGTGTGTGTGCATGGACTGTAGTATGGCTACAGTTTCGGCACAAGAGAGCCGAGAAAGGGAGAATTTAATATACTAGCTACAAAATGCACTTCAAAGTAATTTCTAACAGTGTCTCCATGCTGAGGAGTATTACTGTGACACAAAGCAGGCTGAAAGCCGTAAGGCTGAGCCCAAAACATGCTGGGATCCTCCATACAGTCTGTGTGTAGACGTGCGTGTGTGTGGCTGTGCAATGGTGCTAGCGGTGTGCGCCACTGTGCAGCACGCACACAAGCCGTGTGCTTCGCCTGGAGAGCTGGATCTCCACAAAATAAATCCCTCTGACAGGCGTGCAGTTTTGTTAAGATCAGTGAGAAAACTGTATCCGCTCTCACCTCAGGGTGAAACACACGGAGCAAAATAGCACAACTGTTTCCAACACGAGGAATAAAAAATGGATGTAAGGAATCTGGGGCAGCTCTGCTGATGATACAACAAGCCCTGCAGCAGAGATAGTCAGCCTCCAGAGGGGAAATCCCAGGTGCCAGGGATGACTCCAAAGTATTCCCCAGGGATTACACATAATTTAGCCTAAGCTCAATTAAGAAAAACCTTTGCGAGGCAGCTCTGCTGTCTGCCAGGGATGGCTGTCACGGCAGCCCCACGGCACACACTAAGTACGTTCAAAGATCCCCTTGCAGGAAATCCCACTGAAGACACTGATTAATTTCTTTCTTCAGGCCAACGATGAGTATTTTAAAGCCATACCTTTGAATTCGGACAACCTTGTAATGAGGTGAGCGGGGTCCGACCCAGGAGAAGCAAAAAAGAGGCGCTGAGTGCCCAGCCCACAGGCAGATGCCCCCTGAGCTTTTCAAAAGTGAATAAAAAAACTTGAAGACTTTGTTTTGGCTTTCCTTCAACTCATGCACTCGAGCAGAGGTGAATATCTTGGATGCCAATACAAAGCATCCCCTGAGGTTTTATCATACTTTGTCTTCCCTTCTTTTTTTTTTTTCCCCTTGCAGTCCTGCTCTCAGAGCAGTGCCTGGATCTCTCTCACATCTTCTCTCACATTATTTAAAATTCTCATCTGAAAAAGGAGGAAAAAAATCTGTGAACTGAGCCTGTCTGCCTCTCACCAAGCACTCAGCCATTGCTGTAAATTCTTCTCCATCCTTATGCTGCCAGTGGAGCAGCATTCACAATTATCTCACTTTTCTCTACGTGGGCAATACCCTGGTAAGGGTAACAGCTGGTATAGAGCTTGAAATTGCCACATAACAAAAGATAATGACACCACAGGCATGAAAAATGACTCAGGACGCTTACAGTCGTGAGCACATGGCCACAGGGATCCATATGTTTGTTAATGGCCTCTGACAGGCCATAAAGGCAAAGGCCACATCAGTCCCTGCTAAACTGTAGGCAGGGCTGCTCTGCTAGAAAAAGACATGCTGAAATGTCACAAAGTTGGGTGTGCCTGGAAGGGACGAGCAAGAGGGGAGAGGTGGAAATAGGTTTCAGAAAGGCATCCTGGGATGTGTCATCTTCAGCCCAGGTCAGAGCTGTGAGAGGTGTCTGAGCCACAGGGCAGAGAGCAGCAAGAAAAACCAATCGTGCTCACCTGACTGCTCTCATCTGCCCACGCTGCTGCTTGGAGACCCCAAATCAGAGGCAGGAAGGGCAGCACGCACATGGATAAATCATCTGATAGCGTGTTTTCTAATCACTAACCCTGTCTTTTCTGCTTCTGCTGCAGTTGCCTGTCCTGCGAAGCGACATGAGTCTCAAGGGATCCCTCAGCAGCAACCCCGGCTCATCAAAGTAAGGATCTCCGTGGTGGGCTTCCTCCATCTCATGGCTGGCACCACCACTCCTTCCTACCCCCTACCCAGGGGGATGCTCCTAGCGGTCCCACTTGCCCCCCAGGTCCCTGGTGTTTGTTTCACTCTTCCTGGGCACCTCACAGGCTGTGGCCATAGCCAGCATCACTGCCTCACAGCTCACGCGCCCTGTGTGGTGTGGCTTGGTAATGCCACATTAGGTGCAGAGAGAGGAGAGGGACACCAGCAGCCTCTCCACCTGCGGCTTGGGGACTACGGGCAGCCCATGGCAGCTTCCTGATGGAGCCAGAGCCACCAGCTCTCTCCCTCCTTCCTGCACGCTCCTGGTCTCTGGAGAGCAGGGTGTAGGTGTATGAGCACCGTGAACCACTGCCTGCCCTCAGGGGGACATGGTGACAGAGCAGAAAGTAGCCACTGGCCATCCACTGGCTCACTGCACCGTGCAGGACAGCCCGACCACAGCACCTGAAACCCTGAGGTCCCGCTTTGATCCTCCCCTGCCAGGCCTGAGCCGGAGAAAACACTGTTGTCTCCTGGCTGCGTGCTCCTACGCACAACCCAGGCATGGGAGGGTGGTCCTACAGGGGATGTAACCCATGCTTAGAGACCTGACACCCCAAAACTCAAGTGTTTACACACAATTACGTCCTTCCACATTTTTACATGGGCCATGTTCTATATCTGAGCACCTGCCTTCAAGGAGTACATCTCAAAGGGGTCCATTAATAAGGGATCTTAATCTTGGCACTTACACTGCCTGAGGTTCAGGGGGACTCCAGGTATCACATGGAGGGGTCTCCGTTTACCTGCGCTGTTCCCAGTGACAAACCCACTTATCGCACACTGGGAGCTGCTGTCCAGCCCCTCCAGAAGCAACGTCCTTCCAGGGGACACTGCGTGTGAAGGTAACTCTAGTGGGGACAGGCCTAGATGGGCTCCTCTGCCTCCTGTTTCCAGCTGCTGGGTTTAGTGACATGTGCCTGCAGTGTGGATCACCCTGCAGCGAGGGTTGCAGAGGGAGCTGCCGGTACGGTCAGACAAGCAAATGCTTTGCCTGGTGATTCGAAGTCGTACCACATCTGATGGACGTGATGAGGGCAGGGCTGGTCCCTCTCGGGACAGCTGCAGAGATGCTGTGCTGATTATTGTGTGAGCTGCAGCGTGAAAGCAGATGTTAAAAAGATCCGGGAGCTGATGGTTTATTTGTACCTTCTTTCTTTTACAGTGGCAGCATGGGCAGAGCGGACGGAGCCTCCAAGCTGAGCGCAAAGGACCTGTATGGTAAGTCGTGCCCACAAGCACATCTAAGGTTTCCTACAGCAAAAGCACCTCTGGAGATCTGGACACGGCTGTTGGGGAGTTTTAGGCTGGGACTCAATCAAAGCCATGTGAATCCAGACCTCCATACGCAACAGGCTGGCCTGACATGGTGGCAAAAATGCGCCTTACCTCTGTGCCACTGCCTCCCGTGCTGGGGACAGCTGTGATTTTGTGAGGACAAGCTACGCAGAACATCGCTTCCCCTCACCCCCACCCGTCACCCAGATCCTCTCCAGTTATGTTAGCAAGCTAACCTGATAAAGGGCCTAACAAAAGAAAGACTGTCCTCAGCAGGTTAATGATTATCCTCTTTAACTACTCAGTGAACGGTGAAAACTCCAGTGCCCTTTGGCTCTTTGGAAGTAGAGGGAATTGGTAGGATGGGTGCTTGTGCAGAGCCTGATATGCAGCTTGTTTATAAACCACCCCAGCTCCAGAGGAGCCAGCGAGTCACTGGGTGAAGAGCTGTAGCAAACAGGTATCAATAACAGTTACTCCTGATCTTAGCAGCTCTCTTAACATATCCCAGGTGAAGACTTGGCCTGTGGGGTAGGCAGAACAAGCAGAAAGTCATGTGAGAAGTCACCTCCCTCAGTCACTCCCTGGATAAGAAGATGGGGGTTGTCTGGGGGACCACTAGCAGCTTTTGGGGAGTCTGAGCCTGCAAACTCTCCCACCTAAGAGCTGTCAATTTGCCCGGTTGATGCTTTCATTGGGTACAAACAGCCCCTTGTTGGAGAGCTTACATTTGATCAGAAATCTCCCTTTGCAGCTACAAGGTGAGGGTGGTTTATTTGTCCCTGGGAAGTGACTTTGGTTGCTGAACGGTTTTGGCTGGAGGTTTATCGGTGTGGAGTGGCCTGGAGCAGTGCCCCGCAAGTGACCTATCTTCCCTGGGGAAAAGCGGTCGCAGGTGGGAAGGCAGGGGCTGTACTTAGTGGATGAAGTGTTAAACAGTCATCGTTAACTTCGATTGGCTGCAAAGAAGTGAAATATGGGACTTTGGTGTTACTGGCCAGGGCTATTTGTGGCCTGGATGCTGCATGATGAACAGGTGCCAAGTGGGGGTTTGAACTGTGTCAGTCACTTGTCAGGAGATGAAAGGACACATGATAAACCTAGAAAGAAGCAAGAGGATGCGGCGTGGAAATGTCTGGGTGCTGCTCTACTTTGCACACAGGACTGCTAGTTCAGACAAGCTCCTCCTACCTCTAATGGCATCATTTCTTTTGCTGTGCATGGAAAGCTCCTGCAGATCTGATCGGGGCAGAAAGATTATAGTCGCAAGGTAAATAGACAGCCGTACAGAGACGTGTAAAAATGAAACCAAGAGCTGACAACTGTGTTGGAAACATGGCACGTGCGCAGTTAGCACCCACGGGCGGAGGCCGCCCAGGGCTCTGAATTGTCAGGGTTTCTGGGTGGGATCTAATTGGGAGCGCAAGGCTGACTTGGTGCTTTGGCACGGTGAGCAGGGACCACCCCGCAATGCCTCTACCGCAAAAGCTAGCAAAGGGAAAGGCTGACAAACTGCCCTTAAAACAAACACAGTTTCTCAAATAAGTAATTTTCAACACCAAGTTACATCTTTTACATTTTTTTGCAAGGACACACCCCAAAAGCAAATTTCACCAGGGATGGGACCTCTGTGACCAAATTCCAGCAAACCTTAAATGAGGACCATAAGTCCATGGGCTAAATCCTCAAAAGGAGTAAATCAGCTGCCCGTTATTTACCTGCCTCCTCTGAAGCGCAGTATGAAGTCCGTGGTAATTTACTGCATAAATCAGTGTCTGTTGGCCGGCTCAGCCCGGCACTGCACGAGTACATCCAAAGGGTTTTTGCTTGGCAGAACTTGAAACCCGCCCCGCTAATTCAGCATGCCTTTACCAAAGGACACTCAGTATGTGTTAAACCAATATTTAAATACCTGGGTCCCCTTCGCACCCAGATCCTCCCTCCCCCAACATTAATTTCTGCTGTGAGCTGGCACATTTGGGGGTGGAGGGCAGGCAAGAACTAAAATTCCAGGGAGAATTATGTTTCATAATGAAACAAATCACATCAAGCCGAGCTGGCCTTGATTATGTGATTACAATGCCGCTAAGGGACATTCGGAGCTTACAAGACTTTTCATATTTCCATTTTTCTCCAGTGTAATCAGGCTGGACCCTCAGCCTGTGTACGCTGCCAGGCCTCCAAAGAAACGAGTGCAACGACTCCCAGATTCACAGCACACAGACATCTGCTGCATTTAAAGCTTGCTGAGTAACGTACACAGATGCTCCAATGCACACATGTCTAAATATTATTCCTAGGTGAACGAGGCCTTGGTTTTAGCTTTCTTAAGGTTTTTTTTTTCTACAATAGAGTGCCTTTCACCACAAAGCAGATACAGGAGGAAGGAGGGCATGTACTGAATCATTAGCTCAGGTACTTGGGCTCTAAATGCTAACCCAGCCGAGCCTTCATTACTGGCCTAACATGACAGGAGTGCCAACTGCAGGGACGCAACTGCTATCTGAGGGCCAAGGTGTTCCCAGTATCAACAGGGACTTAGTGGCAGTATTAAAGCCACCTCAGGTGAGACCCTGGAGAGTGATATTTAAAAGCATCGTGGTGAGGCTGAAGTAGAGCAGCAGCTCCAGGCTGTGCACAAAGCCAACTGGATGACAGGGGTGGGGGATCTGCTCGCATTCAAGGACATAGTGTGAAACTCACAGGGCCACGTAGGTCCACACAGGACACAGCCTCACGGCTGGTGATGGGTGGAGAAGGTGGCTGCTCTGGTGTCACTCTTGGCCTGCTGTAATTGCCTTGATGATCAAGTAGGCAGCACGCCACCGTGTCATCTTCACTGTGATGAGCACAGAGGGATGCAGAGAGATAATCAGAGTCACCAGGGAATTCTGCAAAGAAATTGGCTTAAAGCCCTGAGATATCTTCCCCCAGCTCTATCCCTACCGGAGCTGATCAGAGTTGGATACACTTTCTAGGTGCTCAGCTGTCCTCGGTGGAGCTCCCTGGCTGTCATGGAGGCAGGATACTCATCCTTTCCTCCCCCCTTAGCAAAATGGCATGACATTCGTTCAGCTCCACATTCTGGAAGAGTCTGTGGCTGCCTGCACAGAGCAAGCCCCAGCCCCACTGGCAGCAGGGGGAATGGCTGGCACCTATCAAGTTGCCACCTTACTCAATGCACAGCAACCAGCTGAATAAATGTTAATGCATACCATAAATAAATTAAGGTGCTTCTCTGCTTACTGGCATCTGTTCTGAACCTAGATGAAAGCCTGGGGGGGGGGAAAACCAGTGTGGCTCTGGCAGAAGCCAAGGGAAGGGCTGGAAGGAAGTGTTTCTGCATAGTGCTGCTCCACAGCAGGCTTCTGCCACCCCTTTCTGTGGCGACATCCAGGTGGACTTCTGCAGGCGTTTATCTAAGCTGCTTTCATGGTTGATCAGGCAGCGTTGTCTCTCGTGATGGATTAGGCAGCGTAACCATGAGAAGCTGCATAGAGTCGAGGGCAGTTTAATGATTAGAGTGGATTTCTCATGGGGCTGTAGGAAGGAAATGGCTCTGCAGCTGCGTTCAGAGCAGCCATTTCTGTTTGGCTACTGTCTGTCCCTGTGGTGCTCAGCCACTTTCCAGCACCCCTGGCCAACTCCTTGGGTGTCTTTGCCTCTCACTTCAAGTGCTGGGGCACAGAAGTGCCCAGCAGATCCGAAACCAGGCTGGCCCCCCAGCAGGGCCGCAGAGCAGAGGGGTGGGATGTGGGGGTGCACCGCAGAAGTGCGAGACACCAGCCTGGCAGGAAAGCAGCATTCGTCTCACATCCAAACCTGTGAGACCCAGCCAGTTGGCTCCAACCTGCCCACCCCATCCTTGATACACTCATTTCTGGGAAAGACCAAAACTTGTCAGGGTACAGGGCTGCAAAAGGGATTTTGGAGCAAGAGAAAGTGCCTGTAGCATGAGTGAGGCTGGAGAAACGTGGTGCTGAACAGTGGCAGCCTGTGAGGCACGATCACTTGACACTGCATGCCCCCTGTAACCCAAGAAAGGCTTCGGCGCTGTAACAGGACACGGGGCACTAACACAAAGAGAAGAGCCATTCCCCCCTGTCTGGCGTGGCCGTGGACAGGTATCATCTGCCTGGGGAGCTGCGGGGAGGGAGACTCCACCGGTGCCAGCTGCAACCATGAGCCACCGGCGGCGGCTCGGCAGAGGACGCTGACCCTGGCTAGGCAGAATACACCGATGGCAAAGGAGTAAATTATGTTTAATGGTCATGAACCAACTCCTGGGGGTCTCCACAGACCTCCCTTGTCTCCCAACAGGGCCTCCAGCCCCCAGCCATGTGGAGAGGTCTCTGAGATGAGACTCGCCAGCCCCCAGCATGGTCCCCAGACTTAATTCCTTGCCGCCGGCTCTCCTGCAGCCTCGCTCACACCCTGGGTGAGCACAGCGTGAAGCAGGGCCTTGGGGTCGCCGCTGTGAGATACCCATCACAGACAAGAGTTGTGCCAACTCATGAATAGCCCCAAGAGCAGAAAGACAGAAACATTGACTCGAGACAGTCTCGCCTTCCCTAAAGCTGCATTGTAAATGTGCATTTACTATTGATGGCTTGGCACAATGACCAACAAAAGGGTCATTATTTGCTATTAGTTATTGCCTGCCCAAACCATGAGCTTGTTAATTATTTCAGCTGGAGGCCACGTGGCAGTTACACAGTTATCAATGGGACCACTGATGTGCTGTTCCTTCCCCACAGCCCTCTAGAAGAGGGTTTGTGCACGGATTTAACACACACTGGTATTGTCTGCAAGATACAACCCTGGGAGAAGTGGTGGCTAGAAACCGAGCTTGCTCAGCTGGGTCGAGAGGACCATGCACATGCCTAAACCCAAGGGGATCTGGGCAGCACCTGAACAGTGCCGCTCACGTCATGTCCCTCAGATGCAGATATATCCTCTGTGTCTTTCAGCAAAAGCTGAAAATGGAAAGCACTGGCATTCACTGACACAATTTCTGAGTTTCGATAGCTGGGCAGGAAGGTCAGGTGCTTGGTTTCAGGCACGTCTGACTCAGATGAGACGTCAGTCCGTGCCCTGAAGCAGGCCTGCGTTGCCATCAGTAAAGCAGTGAGGCTGCAATTCTGGATAAAGCAACTTCACACCTGACTGACTGACTGAACAGCTGTTTCCTTTAAAGCTATCATCCCACAGGAGAGTAAAACCTGAGATCCAGCAAAGATCCAAGACTCCTTGCCATAGAGAGGAGGAACCACTTCCCTTGGGCTGCCCTGCAGATTCCCGTTTGGGAAATGACAGGGTGACGGAGGGAACTGGTGCTGACCGCAGCGGTACCGACCTAACAGGGATTTCCCAGGTCCAGTGTTTCCTGTACATACCACTCCCCTGAAGGGCCTGCTCTGCTTGCCCAAGACCCCCAAAGCACCAGACAGAGCAGATGGACACACAGCTGTCTGTCTCCAACCAGCTGCATGACCATGGCCAACACATTTCAACCTCGGGCATTGCTTTCCCCTGCTCCTGCCCTTTGCCAGGCCAGACTGAAAGCTGCTCAGAGGAGGAAGTGTCCCTGGATGCATTTGCCCAGTGCAATGGGAGCGAAAGCGCTCCTGCAGTAGGTGGGGTGAAAGGCAATGCAGTTTTTCCACGTGCTGTTGCTGTTTGCTTACCCAGCCCACTGCAAGAAAGCCCTGGGCAGTGCTGATCACAGGTCTGAGTCAGAGCAGTGCCTGAGACATTAATTCCCCATCTCCTCCGCTGCCAGCCTTGAATAACTCCCTTGTCCTCCTCCACTGCTCCCTCAGTGCCATTTCAGCTTCTTTCTTCACATCCCCTTTCCCACCTGAGATTCCACCTTCAGATTACCCTGGCTCCCCTCTGACGCTGCCTTGTGGGTGACCCTTTTATTCAAAGCCTTGGACATTTAATACTCCAACTGGAAACAGGTCTGGGAGAAAAATAGGAAGCCAGCATTCCTGTTGGTTCCTGCAGACCAAAACCCGGTGGTGGGTAAGATGAGGGATGTGTAGGCTCAGCTCAGCCCTGACTGGAGCTACTGGGAGGAGCTGGCTCTGCTCTGGGTGCTGCTGGTTGGAAATCCGAGTTGGCTGGGCTCAGCCCTGGCCGCAGAGCTGCTTTGCAACCGCTCTGACCTGCCACAGACAGCCCTCGTTTCTGCATCGCAGGGCCTTTGGGACAGCAGTTAGTGATGGGGGCTGCAGGGAGGGATCTGCCACCTCTGACGCCACAGTGCCTGCTCGGCATCTCCAGAGGCCCTTTTTCTTTGTCACTTCAAGACTGCTGAGCGCAAGTTCTCTCCTTGCATGGAGTAACTGCTCAGAGCTTATTCAGAGGAACATTTCTTAAATAGAAATGGGTTGTTGGATATTCCCAAGCACCATGGGAACAAAAGCTGTGTTAATTAATAACAACAAAAAAAAGGGAAACTTTTCATTACGAGTTGTTTGGTCCTCAAGTAAAGCAAATTCATCAGTTTGTTTAATTAAATCAAGATTTCCCCAATCTTACTAAATGTATTCTGACACTCAAAAAATGTCATTACCAGCTATGAGAAGTTCAGAAAACAACATTTTGGATTGTTTGGTGAAAATTAATTTGGCATATTTCTTCCAGCTCTGGTTGTAAAGGAAAAAAGCAACACCTCTACCCACGAGCTTCCCCTGCAGCTTCTCAATACCGTGATTATCTTCCACTGAGCGGCCCCTGGGTGCCTGCCCAGCAGACAGTATGCTACTGTACATACTGTCTTACATTCCCTGGCATACTGGACACAAACATGCAGTGTTTCTTGACGTACTCAGTCCTTGCACAACCCAGGAGGTGGGTCAGGTTTTTATTTGCTCTTCTAGAGTGGGTTGTGTCTTCAGCTAATAAAACAGGAATGTGTGCACTTGGGTCAGAGCTAGTAGCAAATATTAAGTGTGCCAAGGAGGAATTCAGCCTCGTGACACCTACTAGCAGCTGCCGACACGCTGTCAGTAAAGCAGCTCCCTGCTGCCACAGACCATTCATACCTCTGGCTGCCCCCAACCTCAATGAGAGCCTTTTCATTCACTTCAAGAGCTTCCAGATCATGTACTAACGTGCCACCCCTGAGTGATAGCTGCCCCGTGCAAAGATTCCCAGCATCACAGCCACCGATACAGACAAGCTCTGGCAGTTCAGAAAGTACCATGGTGCGAACAGGAAAACCAGGGAGCTCGATGCTTCATAAGAAGCTGCAAAGATGCTTCCAAAATGGAGTCCTCCGTGTGCTGGCTGGCCATGGGGACCCCCGAGCGGGGAAGCCTCTGCAGCAGCAGAAGCAAGGTACGGACCTGCAGATGCCTCCCCGTCAGGAGCTCAGACGCAGCAGGTCTGTGCAGCACCCAAAACCAGATCCTTGACTAACCCTGCAGAACCTGGAGCATCCTCCCACTCGGCACGGAAGCAGGAACCTGTCAGATCGGCAGAGCTGCTCTACCACAGATGCGCGGTCAGACTGCCAGATCAGATCTGGCCCCTTGCACAGATCCTGGGAATGGATGCTATTTCATAAGGCTGCTTTATAACGCAGGCCTGGCAAATTTGCATCATTGCCATTAGCATAGAGAGGCATTTGCTGCTCTGTTTCTCCTCTGGAGGGCTGTGTCCTGACCTGTTGGTTTGGCACAAAGACTAGCTCATGCTGCACTGGCAGGTTACTATAAACAGCGTGTGCACTGCTAGATAATGTATAGATAATATAAAGAATTGGCAAGCTCCAGAAGGCAACAGCCAGGACTTTCCTTAGGCTGTTCTAATGGACGTGGAGGCCAGGGAGGTCACTAGTGTGATGCAGGGAATCAAGGAGAGGTCCTTGGTCTGATACTGCCAACGAAAACAAACCTAATCCGATACCTCTCTGGTTCCTCACAGACTGCTTCACATATGACTTGTCCATCCCCCACGTTTCCTGCTGTGCCTTCTGCCCAGCAACAGCTGAAAACAAATACGGGGAGAGATGGGGAGGATCAGGGATGATCCCGTGTGATAAAACTCGCTAATTAATCAGAGAAGGATGGGCACAGAGGGGAGGCTGGGGCCCTCGCAGCTCTGGTGTAACTGGCTGCATTTGTTACAGAGGCAGCTGTTTACACCACAACTGACTTTGGCCCCGACGTACAGCAAGAACACAGGCAAGTTTTTGTTTAGAGCAGTTTAGAATGTAAATTCTAAATTTAGATTGGATGTGAGGAAAAATTTCTTTACTGAAAGAGTGCGCTGAGGGACATGGTTTAGTGGGCATGGTGGTGTTGGGTTGACGGTTGGACTCGATGATCTTGGAGGTCTCTTCCAACCTTAATGATTCTATGATTCTAAATGGATGGAAAGAGACGGTATCTTGGGGCAGAGCTTTGGGATCCTGCCTGTAGCAGCCTGTAACCCCCGTGCAGCTCAGTGTAGCACCACAGGCTAGCGGCAGGAAAGAAGGGCTCAAATTCCCCTGAAACACTGGGAACACGCAGTGTCACGGCAGTCCCAAGGCCTTCTGCCCTCTCACAGACACTTAAGAAAATGCAAAAAGAGCAGAAAAAAACCCCGCTATAACCCACTAACAATCTGGGGAAAGCAGAGCGTGGTGGGAGCACACCCCATTCGGCCTGTTTACCCCATATGCGGAGGCACAAGTGTCTTCTGCGTGGAGACGTACGGTCATACAGCTGTACCCCAGCACAGTCAGCAACCATAGGTGCTTTTGTCATACCTCTCAGCTAACATCTTTTGGCTATCTGCTTCAGGCTCAGATAAGCTGAACCCCAGAGGAGCCTGTTTCCCTCCTCCCTAGTCTGATGTTCCCCCCTGTGAATATTCACAGGCCATTTCGGAAGCTGGCAGCAGAGGCAGGGCCCAAGCCCAGGCGCCCCGTTGGGTGTCTTACCCCTGTGACCACCCTTTCTCCCACCCTTGGTACCACCGGTATGTTGTACTGGGGATGCTCTGCCCTGCTGGCTTGGCAGAGGCCATGCACAAAGAGAGACAAGCCCACTTCTGCCCTCCTTTGCACTACTCTACATCCCTAGAGACTTTAGCCAAGTTATTTCAGCTCTAAGCTGGTCTCAGTGGGCAGAATTTTTATCCCACTAGCCGATCTCTGGTGCACACAATCCATAGGGCTGAAGGGAGTGTTCACAGCCACGTCCTAACTCCCTGCAAAAAAGGGTGTTGCATGGAAATGGAACAAAAACTTGGCACAAAAGACATGGTTTGGCTTCCTGGACCAAGCTGATAATCCCGTCCCTCCAGGATGTGCACAGATCCTGCTTTTTTTTCTCTCATTTTCTCATTTATTACTCTCTTTCATCCCTTCCACTCCTTAACATAAAGCCGAACAGGACGCTCTCCCTTCCAGCCAAGATTTTAGCCTCATCACTGGGATTTCAACCCAGCGCCCAGTTTTGAGCCCTTGGGTAAAATCTACCTTGCTACCTCTGCAGTGATCTGAGCTTTTTCCATTTCCTCATGTGGCCACTGGTGCCAGTGGGAAACATCATTCCCACAGCACTCTTTATCTGTAAGATATTGGCAACAGACAACATTCTCCAGAGAGCGGCTTTGCAGTTTTCCCCACATCTCTGGGTAGGAGGCAAGATTAAAGCTAGCTGGTTAGGAAAGGACTGAACAACTAAACTGAATTCAGTTAAAGAACCATTTATAGGGTTTTTTTCCCTGAAAGGTGTGTCTTAGGGTTCACTGGGCCAAATCCTTAGAGGCAAGAGATGAGATAATGTACCGAAGTGTGTGCACGTCCCACGTGGCATCCACACTCAAGTCATTCAAAACTTCCTGGATTACCCATGCCACTCATACAAGTGTTTGGGCTCAGCAACGGCACGACTGTGAATTACCCATCATTGCTCTTTAGGCCACAGCAGTGGATTGCACCAGCCACCTTCCTCTAGACGGGACAGGATCCCCATGCTATGAGATTTTTTTTTGCTGCCAGACACCAAAAGCAAGGGACAAAGCTGTATTGTTTTCCCATCTCTTTGGCTCTCTTGGCAGACAGAAAGGGAAAAGTACAGTGGTGGTCACTGTGGGCTCATGCCAGCTTTTATCACCTTCAGATGTTTGCTGTACTAGTGCCACAGCCCTGGAGCTATCCTTGCCCTTTGCAGCCCATCCCGTGTTCTGTCCAAAGAGTCCTCCGCTGCTACAGGCTCTAAAGGGCACAGCGGAAGATAATTCATTTAAACAGAGGTGCAGATTGGTGTCTGACCTCTGACAGCAGCTGCCATCTAATTTTGGGGAAATCATCGCTATACTCCTGTAATGCTTATTTATCACATGGGGATTATGCAAATTCTCTGCCTCCTGGGGACAGGGTGTGGGTTGGATAACATGTTATGGTACTCCGGTCTTCTCCATAGCAAGACGCTGTAGAAATGCAAAGTGTCCTAGTAGGAGAGGTGTCAGGTAAACCGGGAGGAAATTAGCTACTGCTGCTAACATGCCAGCGTTCATTCATACAAAATTAAGCAGACAGAGGACAGGACTGTGCAGAAGGGCAGTGCGGGAGCTACCCAGGACATGCAACCTGTCTTCTGAAGTCTTTTCTGGCCAAGGGAGTTCACCTGTCCAACATAAAGGATCCCCCTTGATCCAGAGAGTCAAACAGCCACAGATCTCCCTGCAGGCATCGTTCTGTGCATGGCATATTCAGTTCAACCCACCATGATCAGAGACAGATTTAAGCTAGGGCAAATAATTATGCTTCCACGGAAAGGTCTGCAGCATTTCACCACATTGCTTTTAAGTAAATGAACAAAAACACCCCTCTTTTTTTTAAAGCACCCACGCTTCTTGGATAGATGTGGCCTAAGACTGACTATTTTGTGATTTGCAGCCTGGATCTTTACTTCTTCCTTTGTTTAAATCAAAACTAAATGCTAGGAAAGAAGGAGATTTCAGTGTTCTGGCACCCTGCTGTCCCCAGAAAGCCTGGCTGTTTTCAGGCCGCATGGTTATAGCCACAGATGCCAGGAGGAAGCACAAAAATAAAAGTTTCCATGGGTGTGGGGACCAGGTAGAAGCCAACGATACAGAAGGGATTTCAGGACAAGGAACAAGCAGACATCTTAAAGAAAGGGACAGGAAAGAGAATATGCAGAAACACCCCCTTCCTCACCCTGGGCAGCTTCTGGGACGTCACTTGAATGGCATCCTGAGACAAAATAGAGGCACTTTGTTCTAGTTCTGTGACTTTTAAAGGTAATGCAGAAATGTCCCCAGGGAGAAGCAACAGAGGGAGGGGGAACATCTGCATTTTCTCCCTGCCCCAGGGCTTGCTTCTGTCTGGAAAAGGCTGCAAATAGCTAGAGGGGCCTTTGGCTCCTCTGAGTGAGCTTAACCCTGAGTGCAGGTGATGGGAAGTGGGGCTATGCAGAGCTCTGAGGTTTTGACAGGTCCCCAAGATTTCCAAGAGCTTCTCCAAATATTTTCTGAGGTACATGCTGAGATGTCCCCTGACCATGACACGTGCAGCTTCTTTGAGCTTGGAGGATGGGGCAAAGGCATCAGAGGGGACCCCAGAAAGCCTGTAGGCAACCAGCTGCAGCCTTGACCATTGCTACAGCTCCACGAGCTGTTCTCCTACCAGAAAGCCAGTCTGGTTCTCCTACCAGAAAGCCAGCCTACAGTCTGGTAGGCTGTTCTACCAGAAATGCAGCCCTATGCTAGCCTCCCTCTGGAAACCCCGTCCTTCTGGTATATCTTCCCTTCCTCAGGGAACACCAGCTCTTGACATGGCTCTGCACCCTTCCTTTCAGGGCTGGAGACATTTGCCTGTCATAGAATCATAGAATCATTAAGGTTGGAAGAGACCTCCAAGATCATCGAGTCCAACCGTCAACCCACCACCCCCATGCCCACTAAACCATGTCCCTCAGCGCCTCATCTACACGTCTTTTAAATACTTCCAGGGATGGTGACTCAACCACTTCCCTGGGCAGCCTGTTCCAATGTTTAACCACTCTTTCAGTAAAGACATTTTTCCTCACGTCCAATCTAAACCTCCCCTGGCGCAACTTGAGGCCATTTCCTCTCATCCTTTCGCCAGTTACTTGGGAGAAGAGACCGACACCCACCTCGCTACAGCCTCCTTTCAGGTAGTTGTAGAGAGCGATGAGGTCTCCCCTCAGCCTCCTTTTCTCCAGGCTAAACAACCCCAGTTCCCTCAGCCGCTCCTCAGCAGACTTGTTCTCCAGACCCCTCACCAGCCTCGTTGCCCTTCTCTGGACACGTCCTAATTCTCTGTCCTAATGTAAAAAACTTTTGTTTCCAGACTGACCACTTCAGCCTTTTCCATTCCCTTCTAAAAAGGAGGGAACGGGATGTCTTAAAATCCAAATTTGTCTCCGTCCCACACAGACGCGGTGTTCTCATTTCCATTAGTGTCATCTATTTACATGAGAAGTGCTTGGTGAGGAAATTGAGGTTACCGAGAGAAAAAGAAGTTACTCACATCAGACACGGATCCCTGCGGTGTGTGTTGCCGTGTGCCCTCTTGCAGACCTTGCCCCACATTTGAAGTAGGGCAGACTGCAATTAAAACACACAGCAAACAGAAAATGCCATTGACCCTTCAATGCGAGCCTAAGGTGGGAAGTGGCCGTGCTGAAATATTAATCAATTTACTCAAGGTCACTCTGGAAGCTAATGGCTGAGCAGGGAGCTGTGCTGGGTGTCTGAGGTCTTTGCCCCCCCGAACTATCCTCAGTTCACCTCTGAGTCGGCACTGGCGGTGTAAAAGGCACCGGCTCAGAGACCCGCAGTCTCCGTTAACACCTCTGCCAGCGTGCCCAACAATAAATCATTTCTGCTTGTGAACAGGAGCCACTTCAGGGCTACCAGGAATTAGCCACAGAGGCGAAGCACACTGCTGTGTTTTCAGTTACAGGCACAGAGATACAAGGTGCGAAGCGCTCGGGTATCCTGCCAAGCTGATGGCACACCTCAGCCTTAAAGAGTGTTAGAAAAGTATTAAAAAGCATTGGAAATCAGCTTCTGTCAACCCTTGCCAGGTTCTGAACGAAAGCAACAGCATCTCTTTTCATGTTCGTTGTCTCTGAGCTCACCTTGTATATACATACATATTGTATGTATATATATATATACACATCTTTGTATGTTTAGCATGCTGCTGCAGCCGCAGACAGGTTTGCTACCAGCGCTCAGCCCTGCGTCTTTGGAGAAGTACCAAGAGGAGCTCAATTTAAAAGCTCTTCTCTGCTGGCCAAGGAGAAAGGTGAAAACCCCAAGCTAAATCCCAAGGAAAGCAGCCCTTCGGGCCAGTACTTGTTCTGGAGAGACACCTGCTGGCAATGCCCACCGAGCCCGAGCTGAGCTCAGGGAAACGCTCATCCTCCTTCCATGGAAGCCAAGAAGAAATAAAAGCGTAACGGAGATGCAAGGGGAATCTAGGGGAAAAGGTTCACACTACCAAGGTGGAACCCCAAGCAAAAGCATGCTGCAAACCTGCACGTGACCCAAGCCCCGATCCCAACTCCACCGCCCCTTGTGCCTGACCAGCATTTCGCAGCCCCAAGCCAGGGCAGGTCATGGGAGTGAGAGCACCTGACAGACACTTAGCAAGAAAACTTTTAGTGCGAAAGACCTGCAGTCTAATACACCTGAGAGGTTTGAGCTTGTTCAACCGTAACCAGTTTTTAACTGCCCTCCCCGCCGGCTCTCTGATTTTAGGACAGCCAAAGAAACCCCAAATTCCCACTAGGTGTGAGCTAAATCAAAATAACCTGGAACAGGAGCATTCACAGAGACTGGGTGGGTTGGCTTGAAATCCTATCCCATTCTAGGCAGGAAGAAATCTAGGCACCAAGCTGTATGTTACACGCAGGGGCACGCACACTCGTGAGGAAGGACATTTGCAGAAATCCTGGCAATCAGTGCCGAGGAGGCACGTGCCTGTAAGATATTTTAACTCCTGTCAACTCTCTGGGAAAGCAGCCGATTCAGGCCAGCTTCTCAGTCCTTTACACAGGATCTGCTGGCAGGAGGTTTAAATACCAGCTACTCAGGTGAGAAGTGAATACAAGGACACCCCCAGGACTAAGCTAAAGCTCCAAACCGGTGCTTTGGGGTTTGTTTTCTGCTCTTGTCACAGCAGGATGCTCCGTTCGCTGCATTTACTCCTTGCTAGCACTCTCCTGCATGCAAGGCTTAAAGGAGAACGTGCGTCAGCATTGGCTGGGGGGTAACTTGCCAACACTCAGGCTGTAATTCAGTGTCACACCTTCTCCATCACTATCACCAGCGTCAGGAACTGCCATCCTTTCCAATCCTGACCCTCATTTCTCTGTCCCATTGCTGCAGTCCACTGACCCCTCCGCTGTCCCCACGCAACTGACTGTGAGACAAGTTCAGTCAAGTGAGCTCAGGGAAAGGGACGGGCAGGGTGCATGGTCTGAACTAATGTGGAGCAGCAACAGGAGCAGCAGCAGCAAGCAGCTACTGGAGATGTTGTCCACTTGCAGGAGTCTCAGTGATTCCTGGTAGCTTTGGAGAAGATGTAAAGGACAGGCTTAGTAGATCTTGTAGAAAACAACTCCATGGTCTGGTAGCAACCAGGAGACGGTGCTTTCTTGGCGTGAAGTGGTCAGAGAGCATTTTTGATGGGATGTAGTCAGAAGAGAAGGAAAAGGCTGTCAGAGCAGCACTGCTTCAGTCACTACTTGTGTTGACCGTGACAGCTTTCCCTTCTGTGGGTGCCCTGTACCCCTCTGTCCCACTTGCTGGACCTCTTCCCACGCATAGACCCAAGGCAGGAGACCCACGGAGTGAGCAGGTGTGCGCACCATGCAACCTTCCTTCTTCCCTTGCACACACCCCGGCTCCTTTCCCTGACCAGCAGCTTGGGAGTCCCCCCACTGTCACTCCCACAGCAACCATGATAAGATACACTTGTAAAGAGTTCGTTAAGGAGTCTTAACAAATGTGCAAACGACACAAAAGCAGACCACTTCCCTTCCACTCCCTCTTTGTCCCTACTACTACCGCCCACACTCACCACTCTTCCTTCTTTTCATGACAAAGCGTACCCGGCAGGCAACAGCCTGCTCCTGTCCCTGCTGAAGGTGGCCAGGGTGCAGGGAGAACCTGCTTGACTTCTCCAAGTGAGCCCACGTTGCTCACTCCTCGGGGCTGGGGCTTGGCGGCTTCTCTGTCTGCAAAGCAACTTGTGCCTGACAACCAAGAGCAGGAAGGCAACGCTGAGGGAGACCATGTCTGGCCATATTGGGCACTGAGAGGCCACTTCACGGGGGGAAACAAATGGGATAGTAGCTTCAATAGTACAATAGTAGCAGCAACAGATAGGAAACAGTCACTTCTCTTTTACACAAGGGACAGAGGAAAAAAAAAGGCAAGACACTAGCAGAGGTAAAGCCAGAACTACCGCCTGAGCTCCTTCAACCCCTTGAGCTGTGCTCATTTACCCAGAAGGGAAAGGATTTGCACAGAGACAAACCAGGGAAGAAGAAAGTGCATAGGCAGGTATTTGTCCCGCTGAACAAACTAAAAGGATGCAAAACACTTGCAGTTTCAGAGGACAGCAAGAGGAAAAGTCAAACAAACCATGGTGTCCCTAGGGAGGAGCTACATCACCAGCACCTTCGTTCGGCTGCTATCCTCTTTCCAAATTATCACCTAAAGGAGTGACCAGACGCAGCCCTGGCTGCCTGTAGCCCGTCCACATGGGCAGAGGCCTTCCAGGGGCATCACAGGATGGTCACTACTCCAGCAGACTCTGCTCCTTCCCAGAGCTCCAGCCCCTTCCAGTTACTGCCCTGCCCTTGCTCTGCTTTATATTCACTTCATTGCACTGTCTGCACTTTGAAATAGACTTATCTTCAGTTTTCCATCTTTTTTATTAAAAAAAATAAAATCATGGTCTTTTGATTACAAGGAGAGTTTCAAATTTTAGCAATCAAAAATACTACCAGTGTTTTCTGTAAGAAACATGTTTGTCAATTAAGATGTGACATGCCACTAAAAATGTAAACTAAGGGAACATTTTGGAAAGTTTTACCTGGGTCTTGCACCACTTCACCAAAAGATCCTTTTTTTTTTTTTTTTTTAAATAAATTTGGAAACTGACCGAATGAGATCCTACGAGGATAGTCATTTTCTAGGTGCCAGCCTCTTTAATGTGAAATTTGTTAAATGAGACCACATGTTCCATGTTCAAAGAAAAGGGGAAAACAAGAGAGAAGCCAACATCTCCGAGAAGGCATTAAAGAGAGTTTTGAAGTAAACCACAAATTAAGACTGATATATATTTCTTTAAAACGCAAGGAGCCCTAATGTTTGCTGTGTTATGAAATCCCCTTGATTGTGACTGTTGCTACAGAGGACAGGATATTCCAACACAGGCTTTAAGAAGGGTGAAAATATATAAAACTTCCATTACATTTTCTAAGCAAGCCAGAGATCAGAGGATGTCCTCTGCTAGCAAGGAAGATGTTTTCAGTTTGGATGCTCCCAGATCGCTCTGGGCCTGGATAGTTACTCCTCTGCTATTCAAGCGAAGTATTTATAAGGAATCCCTGGACAAGTACCAATTAAACAGCAAGTAAGAGCTGGCAGGGTAAATTCTTACAGGACTATATTCAATAGCCTCACGAAATTCCAAGCACTTTTTTCCCAATTGTTCTTTACTGCCGCTTTCCAGTAAGAAATGCAGGAAGTAATGAAGATTTGTTGCCTCATAAAAATATTGTACAAGAAACGCAGGTTCTGACTGGCTGGCCTTGATCCCTGCAGCCCTTCCTATCTGTAGCTACAGCCCTTTTCTGCGGCTTACCAGGAAATGCAAGAAAGCAAACTAAAAGCGTCACAGTAGCACAGAAGGTTTCTTCTGGAGGACGATTCAGAGGGCTGTTGTGTTCAAACGGGTGGGTCGTGGTGGATTTTTTCTTCTTGCCACGTGCATGTCATAGCCTTCTGCCAGCCTTCTCAAGCCACTCCTCACCTACCCAGCCCTCTTCCAAGAGGTTCCCTAATCATTCGTTGTCTGGGGCTTCCCTTTAGACTATGTTTAATTTCCTCCACAAATGGTGCTGACCTCCAGGAATCAAATTAGCAGCAGCATTAAGGGATACAAATTGAACGTGTACCCTACACACCCGACTTGCCAATCCTTGTTACAAAAGTTAATATTGTTAGTATGTCGTCTTATTCCCAATACTCTGATTGAAGCTGGAAGCTCAGAGACTATGAGAAAGACTGTAGCACCCCGTCACGAGAGCTGTAATTCTCAGACCCTGACATACCAATAAACCACTACAATGAAGGTTTGTTTTCTTCTTTTTTTTGCAGAACAAAGGAAAAAATACTCCAACTCCAATGTCATTATGCATGAGACTTCACAGTACCACGTACAGGTGAGTATGCAATGAAACGTTAAGGGGCTGAAAGGCCAACGTCAGTGATAGATCCTGGCAATGCATTTCGTTTGTCCTGGACTTTCATTAGGCCAAAGAGGAGCTGGGAACCTTCTTACAATAAGCAAATGTCGCTCTTCACGCTGGGAGAGGCAAACAGGAAAGCTGCTTGAAACCTCGTATTTCTTTTCCACAGTTCCCGGCTCCCCAGTGCCTGTAGATAAACTTGTGTCCTGAGCTGCCCACCCAGCTGGGTGCACTCACTATTTCTAGCTCCTGGACTGTAGGACACACTTTCAGACTTAGCCATCTACTGTAATTTCTCTCCTTGAGCTGTGGGTCACCATGGACCTGCCAGCCTGGACCCAGGGGCTGAGACCACACAAGCCCTCTCAATCACACGTAACAAGCTACTGAAGCTGGGGTCATCTGGGCTTCTCATCTGGTTCCTTTGAGCACAAAAGGGTAGGAAAGTAAAGAGCTCCACGTAGGTGGAGCACAGGAATTTCTTCACCACAGACACTCTGAGGAGATAAACTGAAGGTCTATGAGAGCAGCACAAGTCCTGAGACAATTCCTCTCCCAAGGCTGACCCCACTCCTTCCTATGAGTCAGAGGTTTCAGGCTGGATTGGATCCCTCTCCTTTCTCTCCTCTCCTCTCACATATTGCCTGCTCTGTCTAAAATCAATACCAGCTCTCCTGCCATCTTTTATTTCTCTGCTGCTCCCCCCCAACTCCTTGCTTTGGAGAGCAGCAGTTCTTCCATTATGGTATGGCATTATTTAAAGTCCAAGCAAGTAGACTCTGGTATAGCTCACAGATCCTCCCAGAAGGCTACAAACAGCTTTCCATGGCGCAACTCTGAATCACGCTCAAATCCCATAACAAAGCCGGGTCCAGACTTCGACGGCTTCTCCCACATTGCGTCACACAGGTCATCCCTGACCATTTAACTGTCCCTCCCTTGGATCCCGCATGATTCTTTGAACTGAAGAGTTGGAGAGACACCCACATTAGGCAGACTGCTTTGGGGATGGGGAGAGAAACAGAGACCGGTCACTGCTTCTGTATGTTCAGTGTGCTGACCTGCACCAAAGGCTTGGAAGTTCCTGGCTTGTCCCCTTTCCCTTGCTGGGCTACATCTAGGACCAGTGTCTGGGGACATTTTGAGGTCAGCAACTCTGTCCTCTTGCTATGAGGTGTGACATGTGCTTGGGAGGTCACTGTCTCAGGGACTTGCTGTGGAGACAGCACTAATCAGTCATTCAGCCAGACACTTTGTGTCATTACAGCCTGCAGATGGGAAATGGTTGACGAGAAGGGAGGACAGAAGTGATCACTAAAGAATATGAAGTTGGTTTAATTACACATGGACCTCTTTCCTACTTTAAATTTAAATTGAAAATGGCATATGAAAAAATTTATTTCCTTTCTGAACAATCAGGATTCAGCAAATTCAAGTGTTGAGTAATTGGGGAGAGGAGAATGGGGAAAAAAAAAGTTAAAAAGACAATGGAAATTCTGTACAAGGAAACGGGAAATGGAGAAGCTGTTGTCCTCTCTTCCTCCTTTGCATTTGAAGGAAAGTAGCAGGAGCTGTGGTCCCTCTCATCACCCCATGCTTCAAACCCTTCTTGATCAGCATGGGCAGACAGGTTAAAAACAGGGTTCCCATGGTGGTTACAGGAACTCATCTGCCCAAACAAGAGAGACCACATCGACTATCATCTTTCAGCTCTCCCTCAGCTACTGTGTCCTCTCAAGTAATTCAAAACCCTTCAGCCATGACAGGCATTAAGCCAAATTCATCTGCCAGCATCACAGACATCCACTGAAAAAAGAGGAGCCAACCTGGCCGTCCCGGGCCCGGCGATTCCTGGAATACAACATGCTGGTGCAGGCCAGCGGCCTCCGCACCACAGGAGCGGAGGTCCCCGTCTGAGGCCAGCTGGACCATTCATCGCTGAAAACTGGGCAAGGCGAGAAAGGAAAACACTTTATGAGGTTCATATTTAGTAGATAGGGTTTAAGACCCTAGGTTTAAGGTTTAAGACCCCAGTCCAGCAGAGAGCTTAAGTACACAGTTAGAAATAAAGGAGCCTGTTCAGTTGCCTAAAATGAAATTTAGACTTTTAAAAATGCTTGTTTGGAAAGAGGCCCTGGTTTCCATCAGAGAAACTAACTCGATGGCCAGCCTCCCCATCAGTGACTCCTACCAAATAGTCACTTACGGAAGCAGAGAAAGGACTTTAAACAGTTACACTTACATGAATTCTTCATTAATTATGCCATATGCCACCCATTTGTGAGTCTCTACTTTGAACTTTGACCAAGGCAAACAGGATTTCAGCGGCAGGCAGTGAGGTAGGAAGAGGTTTCCTCACAAGAGGCATTTTACACCCTTCGAAATAATCTATAAGCTGATCAAAGTTTAATAGCGGACGGAGTCATTGCCCATTCTTACAAAAGCTACTATATTTGAATATCCATCTGGATGAAAAGGGGTTTTAATGAGATAAATCAAAGACAGTAGCAAGCTTCTCTCCCTCTCACTCCACCAGTATCTAAAGAAAATGGAAAAGAAAAAAATATTCTAGTGAGTCTGAGTTAGACGAGTAGCTTTCCCCCCATTAACCTACTTAACAGTAAACAACAATGGAATTTATGAATATGGTAAGCCTGGCAGTTAAAATAACAGAACAGATAAGAATGCCCGTCATCAGGCATAAACCAATTCTCTTCACTGCTCAGAAAGCAGAGGTTTGTTACCTCTGCACAGATAATATTGACTTTGCAAATACCTTTTCGTACACTATTTGACAATTACAGTAACATATACCTGAGCATGTTTTTCATATCTGATTGCGTGGCTAATTTCAGCTTTCAGCTCAAATACGTGCCAGGAGTTTTATTTAGACAGCGCCTCACCCAGTACCTTTGCTTTATGAACACAGGATTGGGTCTTATACTCTGCAGTGTTTATCCTCTTCTTTGCTCTTTCCAGCATCTGTGAATTATCCAACAACCACCTTAGCAATAAATTGGTCACCACCAATCCTCTCCACCCCTAATTCCCACCATCGACCATCATGTTTAAAGACTCGGCCCTTTCTGCCTGTCCGGGCTACCAGTGCTTTAAATCTGAGCCTTTCCCCCTGCATCCACCTTGACTGTAGCTGACTGCAACAACGGTTCTTGCCTGTGCTTCAATACGACCATCCAAGGCTCCATGCGCTGAGTGCACAGATCCTCCTCGGGTCCACCTTGTCTGTATCAGACGCCAATGTTCACGGCCTCTCCAAGGTCCCTTCGTAACCTATTTCCACTGCAGGACAGTGCTGGTTCCCTCCCTGGTGCTGGAGCAGGGTCAGCTTTTGCTGCCTCTTGGTCTGCTTCCCGCTTTGCGTCTCCCGTGGCTTTTACAGGTAAAAAAGGACTTCCTTCCCAAGCAACTCTCTCATCCTCCTCCACTGCCTTCTGAGGCACATGCTTCATTGTGGACACTACCCATTGGGTTATTTAATCAGCTTACGAGCCGAGACTGCTACTGGGAGGAGACAGATTTCCCCCCAGCCCTTTCTCCTTCTCGTGTTTTGTAGCTCTTGCTTGCTAGCCTTCTGGGACAAAGACTGTCTTTTTGTGCCATGCCAGACCTTGACCCCTGATACAGCACCACTGTAGCAAAGAGTCAGCACCAGAAAGGAACTGCTTGAGCCCTAAAAAGGTTATGTCTGATCACTGGGAGAAGGCACAAAGACAAGGGATCAGAGGGAGAAAAGCCAGGCAAGACTCATCCCTGAACTAGAGACAAGAATAGAGCCTCTCCAAATGTCACATCCCAATTTGTGGCTTGCTTTAAACACACCCCATTTTTCCAGCTCTTGCTTTGAAACCAGGCTCCAGGATTTGTGCATCAAAGACAAGCAGGAGTTTCCGCTGCCGCCATCCACACAAACACTGAATGCCTGGCAGAACTGTTTCTGGGGTTGCGTTCGCTGTGTGTGTGGGGGCAACAGTGCGGCATGTAATGCATCTGTTCTACCCGCAGTACCTGGGTCTCCCTGCCAGAAGGGTTAATCTGCTCCATGGCTCTTCAGCTGACCCACAGCTGATTCAGCAGCAAGGTATTATTTACCCTAATGCTATTGAGTAGGGGAAGCAGGGTGAGAGGGTCATGCTGGTGGATGTGCCATCGATATTCCAGGGAAGAGAGAAAGAGCTGGGACCTGGCCTGATAAGCCTCCTGGCAGCAGGCCCTTGGACTAGCTGTGGCACAGATGCGTTGGTCAGGCCTATAACTTGCCCATCTGAAAACCTCCTGCCTTTCTCTCCTGGAGCAAGCTGGTCATGACAGGGAAAAGCTTCAGCCGCTTTCCCAGTTGGGCATGTTCTCCTTCCCTTCTCCTCACCAGGAACACAGCAGGGCAGCAGAGGGAACAAGGTGAAACGGGACCGTTTCTTTTTCCTTCCTGAATCTTTTCCCTTCCCCTATTGTCACCTGAACACGTGGCCTGGCTGTGCTCTCACTCGCACAGGGACAACTGCACAGAAAACAGCCTGGCTGCTCTGAGCAGGCGAGGCTCCCAGCTCCTTCTGCCCTGCAGTCCCCTCTGCCGGCAGACACACGTTCTCCCCATCCGCAGAGAGCAGTGCTTGCTCTCAGTGGCTGCTGATCACAGTGGAGATAAGCAAGTTACCTGGATTTCTGGAGTGGCCTTCGCCCACTGCTGGTGGGGCGGGGGGGGCCACACACACCATTTGTGGAGATAAGCAAGTTACCTGGATTTCTGGAGTGGCCTTCGGGCGGTGCTGGTGGGGCCACACACACCATTTGGATGCAACACGCTTCTTCCTGCAGCTGCCTCCCTGCCCTGCCCTGCCCAGCATTCCCTTCACACGGAGCCCCGGGAGCAGTCCAAAGCCTGCGGGTACAGTTCGGTTACACAAACTCTCTGTAAATACGAGCGCCAAGCGCAAGGCTTGGATCGCCACACGCTTCAGGACACAGAGCAGGGATGGGAAAGCACACGAGCGCAGTCATATCTGGGATGTTACCACCTTACCTGAGCTGCTCCCGGCCCAAGTGCACACGCAAGGCAGTGCAAGAGGGGAGGACAGCATGGAAGCCAGGCTGGTAGTGGGGAGAGCCCTGGGCTGGGTTTATAGGACAGGCAGAGGGAGGAAGGAAAACCAGGGTAATCCAGCAAAGTCACAGTGCACGACAGAGGCAAGTAGCAGAAAATCCCTTCTTACAGTCAGCAACGCCAATTGTTCACTACCATGAGGGCTGGTTTGGGTACTTTTGGGGGGAAGGTAACATGAGGGGATTGAAGGGCTGGTGCAGAGTCAGCTGCCAGGTTTGGAGCTGTCTTGCAGACCAGGTAGCTTTGCAGCGCGGCAGCTCTCTGATGCAGCTGTGCTGCCCGTTGAATTACCCGGGGCAGGGGACCTGGCCAAAGCCCATACATCGTGTGGATCCCACCTCGGCACAGAGGACTAACATTTGCCCGTGGCTTGTGTGACCTTGTTGCCTGGGACAAATTCCACACAGGGAGATCTGCCTCATGAGATGAGCATAACGAAAGTGGTTTTAGCTTGTCAAGTGAAGTTTAACTACCGTATTTAAACTTCCAAGCCACTTTCAGAAAAGCCAGGGGAATAACTCGTGTGTACAAAGCATTTGCAAACATGCGCTGCTGGACGGTGGCCAGAGCTGCTAGAATTGATATATTATGAGATAAATGTGCAAGTGGTGAAACTCGTTATGAAAGTCTTTGCTGCATTACAAAACCCTAATCTTTCGCCCCTACAGACAGGCTGGTACTTACAACCAGAACGTATACCTTCTGCAGCGACTCTTTCATGCCTGTGCTCTGAAGAGCAGGCAAACAGTAGTTCAAGCCTTTAGAGATGGTTTCACCGCTGATTTACGGTACACGCATCATCAAAGCTTTTTCACCTGTTTTCTCCTCCTTTCCTCCCAACTTCAGCACTTGGCCACATTCATCATGGACAAGAGCGAGTCCATCGTTACGGTGGACGATGCTATTCGAAAACTCATCTTGCTCAACTCAAAAGAGAAGATCTGGACGCAGGAGATGCTGCTGCAAGTGAACGACAAGTCCATCCGCCTGCTGGACTGCGAGTCACAGGTACCCAGAGCTCTGCGAGAGCTACCCACAGCTTGACGCGTGGGGTGCAGTGTGTGCCCTTCCCGTTCTGCCTGGGAGGGGCACTTCTAAGGAACCCAAACAAGGGCGAATCACTACCAAAATCCACTCCTGGGTGTGCGGGGGCTGGCTGACTAATTCAAAGGGCAGGTGGGTGTGTGATGATTTATTCACGGCTCCAGAGCACAGGTACTCCAGGTGAAAGATGCCTTGAGCTGTGCTCCAGGCCAACAGTAAAACTGCTTTCTGTGGGAGTGATACAGACTTACAGGTCCACAGAGATCTGCATAAAGCATAAGCAGAGAGGGAAGGACATATTACTTGCATCAAAATAACACGCAGGATCACCTGCCTGAGAACAGCACGCCATTTTGACAGGTGATACATGTACATGCACACAGGGCACCTAATCCGAGGGGAAAGAGCAGGCAGATGGTGGGAGAGGGATGGTGCTGCCCTGATTTTAGCATTGAGAAACTAAAGAATATTAGCCCAAGGTCATCCAAGGAGACAGTGGGAGCGTAAGCCCCTCGCAGAAAACATCTTTCCTCCCAGTGCTCTGCTGGGATGCATGACAAGTGTACTGGTGCAGGTAGAGCACAGCAATAAGATGATGGTGAGCAACAAAGCTCAAGTTATTGAAGTCTCACACTGGGTCCCATATTCAGAACTCAGAGGAGAACAAGAGCTCACCTCTGTTTGCCATCCACCTCTCTCCTATTCCGCAGTCCCAAGCCACTGCCCCTCTGCAAACCTTGACATGTATCTTTGAAGAGCCCAGCAAACCACTGCTGAGAAGCACAAGCTCTGCCAGGTCTCTCTCCTCAAACAGAGATCCCAGGAGTTCATACACAGGACCGTTCCCCATCAGTTCAATAGTTCCCCATTGCCTGACCCCTTCCTCTTTCTCTTCCAGGAGGAGCTGGAGGACTTCCCTCTGCCGACAGTCCAGCACTGCCAAACGGTGCTGAATCAGATGCGCTATTCCTCCATCCTCCTCCTGGTGTGTCAGGATTCGGAGCAGCACAAACCTGATATCCACTTCTTCAACTGCGACGAGGTGGAGGTGAGCAGAGCCTTCTTTGCTGGTGTGAAACAGAGAACAAAATACGCTCCTAGCTGTCTGCCAGCCCCTTCTTCCTTTATCCACTTAGAGCCCTCAATCCTTTCCAAAGCAAAGCCCTTAAAAACATCCCTGTTTTATCTTTGAGGCGGAGATGGTTCACGAGGACATAGAAAGTGCCCTGGCAGACCACAAGCACGGGAAGAAGATACGGCCACAGACACTCAAGTAAGTACTGCAGGATACAGCTGAGAGTTTAAAAAAAAAAAAAAAAACACACAAAAACAAACAAGCCCCAGTTACAATGGTGCATTCGCACACCAGTCTCTCAGAAACAGGATCGGCAGCCACTGACGGGGTTGTTCTGCATTGTTTCCCTTGCAGAGCAAACCAAGAAAAGATCAGGCAGAGACAATCCATCCTCCCACCACCGCAAGGGCCAGCTCCCATCCCTATCCAGCACGACATGCGAGGCTCAGCGATGAACAGGAACCGGGTAGCACCCCCTTCCCAGCACAATCCAGGTACTGGGAGCACTCAGCAAGTCTGTCCTGGGTTCGGGGGACTCGTTAGCCCAGACAGCCAACCCTCCTGAAATGGCCTGTGGTCATTTCAGGCCCTGTATTGCTGGAGCACAGGGAAGCCCAGTGTTTTTTCACTGTGTTATAATCTAACACAGACACATACCAAAGGCACAACATTTTGTTGCATCTCTGGCTGTACTTTATAAATGACTAAAAACTGGGCTGCAGCAAACATTTGTACCCGCTGGGCTAGCAGTAGGCATCTTCTGCTCAACAACAGCTCAATAAATCAAAGCTCCTAGAAACTCCTTGTAATGACACCTGTATTTTGGGGATACTGAAATTCCCAAAAGAGGTGAAAGCCCCTCGTAAAACTGAGCCCTCACATGAAGGCTCAGTTTAAGATCAGGCACGGGTGATCTTAAAACATACAGACAAGACAGACCTGGTCAGAAAGGCAAATTTCTAGCTCTGCTGAGTTCACAGGAGCCAAGATTTCACCCTCAGAAATCAAGTGGTTTGCATGAATTCTCCTACAGTTGAGTGTGGAAATGCAAATCTGAACTCACCTCTCCCCTGTGCTAATCTGAAAATCTTATTCCAAAACCATCCTGACTTCAGCCCGTTTGAGCTGGCTTGAAAAAAATTGTATTTCTCTTTGGAGAAAGAAGTAACAGAAATAAGCTCTTTCTCTGACAAAAGCTCAAACTGACTAAAATGACAAGCAAACTGTAAGCCTTTCTTATCACTGCCTATTGTACCACCTTCTCTTAGGATTAATTTCTAGGTTCAAGGAAAACACGTAATCAGGATACTCTAAGAAACTCCAAACACCAGCTGAGGAGAGAAAACACTCATTTCCCCGGGATGGGAGCTGAAGCCAAGCAGCAGCTCTGGCCTCCTGAATGGAGAGCCTATTTCAGGTCCAGTTTTGCTTAATGAAAACAAGGTCTATATTTCAGAGCTGGACCACATATAAACACCTATATTCTGATGCACAGCAGTTTTTTATGAAACTTAACTCTGCCCTTCCCAGGATGCTTAGCATAAAGCTTTAAGTCCATTGCTTACATCAGCAGAGCTGGGCATTTACCCAGGTGGGATTTCTGGATCTGAGAACACAGAGCCTGGCATGAAAGCAGGTGACAGGAGAAAGCCTTCAATGATGCCCGTTCGCTGAGATCGCTTCTCCTTTGAAACATGCCTTATTGCTTTTTCTACAAAACCTGTCAAAACTAATCACCTCATCTTAACACTTAAAGATGACGTACATTTTTCATGATCCTTTGCCAAAACTGCCTCCCCAGTTCTCCCACTTTATATATCCTGCTGTCCAAACACCTGCTGTGTCGGCCCTTTCAAACACCATTTCACTGAGCTGACGCGTTTTTCTTTTCACAAGAGGCCACCCGAGCAATTATTCACACTGAAATATCACCCCCTCACTGAGTGTCTGTCTTCTGGAAGCTGGGAGGTGCCTGTGGTTTTTTTATTGCAGGAGGATTTTTTTTTAACACCCATTAAAAACACTTGAGAGACTGCACGTGAGTTTGTACAAAAATGCCGATTTGTACACAGGCCCGCGTAAGCATCAGTCATGCAGAATTCCTGGCATGCTGCTTTCTAGCAAGTGACAGTTGCATTCACTTCCAGGTCTTATTTCTTCTCTCTCAACTACTATTTAGTTAAACTGGTACCTCTGGGACACGGAAGGCTCCTGCGGAGAGCTGGAGGTTAGGAGAGAGAGTGGGAGTTAATCTAATCGCACTTTACATACATGTGGAGTGCTCTGCAACGCGCAGTGGCTCTTCAGCTCCTCTGCAGGCGTCAGTCAGCTTAGGTGCATCAAAGGCAAAGGCGTCAGTGTCTCACAGCACCTGGAGACCCAGGCTTGCAGGTCTCTGCCCGTAGCTGACAGCTGGATGCTCTTCATGATTCATTCACTGCTTATATTTGAAAGCAGGCAGCGTATTGACACAGAGGGTTGGTGGGGAGGTGCTGTGACCTTGGAAGATTTAATCGGCAACTTTGATCACCTCCTGTTCTTTGTGATCTCCTGAGGTGCTCTCATAACCCATAATAAACAACCAAGCTCAGAGTTACCATCCCATGGATCCCTGCATTTAATGGAGCCTATTTTCAACCTCTGATAGTAAATATATTTTTCTCCCCCTCCCTTGTTTGCAGACTATGAACGACGAGGCTCTGGCTCTCATGACCACGAAGAGTCCCGAGCCATCTTAGCACAGAAGATTGAAAAAGAAACGGTTGGTAACAAGAACGACGCACAGTCAATAGGCAGAAGGAGAGGGAGAAGAGAGGAAGGAAGCAAGGGGCTCCTCCATGAGCAGACATTTTATGCATAATCTAGTCATTAAACTGATATCTACCATTCATAAATATAAGGCGAACAAAAGCAAAGCTCCATCACTGGGTCAGTTACAATCTCCTTTGACCTGAGGTAGCTCTGCTGATTTCAGAAGGTCAGCTCCTCCCCAGCCCACAGTCCGGTCTTAGGGTAATTTTCCAGACGTCCATTAGCAGGGGTCACTTGTCACACTGATAAGTACAGCACACAACCAGGCACAGCTTTGTGTTTGGAAAGTCATAAATTCAGCTCAATTTCATGCCTGGATTCCCCATTCCTGTGCATTCTTCCAGGAAATGAAGCAGGCACAGAGTGGCACGCTCTGGGATTCGGGCTTCCCAGCTGCGTGCAGTTTGGGCTCTCTTTCACCTTGGTTTGTTGCATTTCTGTCCTCACAGCAAATCCTGAACTGCACTCTGGATGACATTGAACTGTTTGTCGCCAGGCTTCAGAAGGCTGCAGAGGCATTCAAACAGCTCAACCAAAGGAAGAAAGGGAAAAAGAACAAGAAGAAAGGGCCAGCAGGTACGGTGCAACAGCTAGAACAAATGGGGAACACAGGGGCACAGATGAAGGTTGGGAGGAGACCTCAGCTTACACCCCAGCAAGGCCGGGTCGATGCAGCAGCATGGCTATGGACCCAACAGCAGCTACACCAGTTTGGAAGGTGCCGCTGGTCTGTGGGGACCTCTTGTAGAGCACACAGAGCCTAGTGAAGCCTCCAACACAGAGAAGGACTTTTGATTTTCTTGAACCCTAGATTTTTAGTAGTTCTACTCTCAGCACCCTTTATTGCTGTGTCTTCTGCATGCCAGCAAGATGAAACCTTCCTGAAAAGGGATGCTCTAATTAAAGTGTCTTTCTTTCCACCTTCTCATAAAAGAGGGCATGCTGACTCTTCGAGCAAGACCCCCAAGTGAGGCCGAGTTCATCGACTGCTTCCAGAAAACCAAACTGGCTTTTAACCTCTTGGTAAGGCACAGAGGGTATTTCCACCCCATGCAGTGACAGGGCTTTTTTCCCCATGTATCACAGTCGTAAGCATTTAAAGTGAAATTTGAACTGGAAACACTATCAAGGGACAAAGGCGTGAATTCCAGATTCTTCAGAATTCAGAACAAACATTGTGTCAGGCTCGTGCAGGTTTCTTGGGCCAAGTTGTTAGACTGAAACTAGAAGCGTAAAGTCCAGGACGGAACTGAGCAGCCAGGGGCCTTGCAATGCCTGGATCTCTTTTCAGATACAGTCCTAACTTAAAGCATTTGTGAAGCTGTGAGCTCAGAGGGCCAAGAACTGCCATGCCCACCTTGCTGACAGATGTGCAAAGGCTTATATAGGCATCCCCACTCTAGATATTTGCTTCTGCTTGTGGCCTTTAAAAGTCTGGGTAGTTTTCTGGGAGCTGTAGTCCTTGTTATCCTTACAAGGCATAAAAAGGAGGACTGCAAATATTAAAAAAAGAAAAAAAAAGTTTTATCTACTTTAAATTGTTCTCATCCAATTCTGTCTACAGAGCAGCTGTAAAGCTGCCTCAGCCAGGGGCCAGGAAAGTCTCTGGTTAACAATAACCGATGTCCCTCATTGCCCTGAGATTCCTGGCTCCTCCTCTCCTTCTCCCCTGGAGGAGCTGCCGTCTTAAGAAGGGGATGAAAAGCAGAAGCATAAAGATGTTCCCAGTGCTGCCAGCTCCGCTTAGTGAAGCATGCGAGACCAGGAGGGCAACGAGCCAGAAGGAAATTCTGTCAGATCTGACCAAACTTGCCCAGCGAACACAGACTAACAAGATCCTTCCTGAGAAGTTATTAGTAAGGAAACCACAGAGATTGTAAACAACCTTAATGCAGGACACCAAGCTCCAACCTTTTCTTTTAGAAGCAAATATACATAATTTTTGACTGCTCAGGACCAGAACTGAGTCTTGGAGGTGGCAGCTCTGGCCAGCAATCACTGCTCTCGCACAGACCGATCAGGCGCCCCGCTAAGGCTATGCCACGCATCCACAGCGGGATGTTAGCTTCCCTGAAGAAGCAGCTGAGGATTCTCCAAGCAGAAAGAAATCCTGGCCTGGCTGTTGCATCCCAACCCTTTCTGACCTCTGACACAGCTGAGATAAATACAGTGGAGTCAGTGTGGTCAGCCAAACCCTTAGGCACAGCACAGGTCTGCGCTGGAGTTAGTGTCCTACCCCGGCCACTGCCAATCACGCAACGCAGCCGCAAGTGCCCATTACAGGCTGCGGGTCTGTGCAAGTGCTCTGGCATGCAGCCCCCAAGCTCAGCACCGCTGCTGCTCCCCCGTCAGCAGCGTGGGAGTTAACACGCAGGAAATTCATCCACGTGCCTGAGCTCTCCCTGCACTCGGGCCCTGGACTTTGCTGCTTGTGTATCCACAGACCCACAAAGAGCAGCTGCTCTCTCGGCAAGAGGCCGGGGGCAAGTAAGAAGGAGAGCGGGGAGTCAGTGGTGGAGTACTGCCATGTCTGCCCCAGCACTACTGTCACGTGCCACGTGGCTGCAAAGTCCTTGTGAAGTGCCATTTCATTTAGTCACCTTGCCGCCATCGGTTATTTCACGCTTTCCACCCCACATTAATGTTTAATCGCCAGCATTTAAAACGCCTTGCATTTCGGTAGGGAGGAGGGAGTCTGTTTTCCACTGCAGCAATGCCAGGAGCACAGGACACAAGAAAGAGCTGAAAGGAAGCACAAACTGAAGTGGTTTCTCACCACAGCTTAGCTGATTGCTGTTAATGAAATGCAATTCTTAGAGTAAAGCAACCCTAAGTGTTTGCTCCTCCATGCCACCACAGTCTACTCCAAATACCAAGCATTTCAGTGGCCAGGGTAGCTCTAGGTGCTGCAGGCAAGACCTTGGTGGAGATTTTTCCTTGGCGGCAATTTGCCAAGGGACCCCGTAAAACACTTGTTCTGTGGGAACTAGTGGGATTTTCAACTCTGCAAGAGTCAGAAGCAATAAACCTGGCCCTTCCTCACTAAGACTTTCAAAATAAGCCAAGGTTTTCTGCTTCTGCTCAAAATAGCTTCAAAGGGACTGGTTTTAACAGAGTAGGTACTCCACCCCTTCTGAAACTCAGCACCCTCAGAAATGGACACAAAATAGAGATGATCTAAAACTGAATGAGTCCTACTCCCCAATCACTGACTGTTCTTCCCTGATTTCAAGTGCACTGCCAAAAGTTTCCTTACTTTTCAGGCTGCGTTATTAACTGTGGCAAATATCAGTCAGCAACAATCCCTCCATGTGACAGAAAAAAGAGAAGGCAAAAATCAGGTTAGGATTAAACTGGGTTTCCTTTCTCTTTTCAGGCCAAACTGAGAAAGCACATCCAGAACCCCAGCGCTTCAGAGTTGGTGCATTTCCTATTTGGGCCGCTGGAACTGGTAAACTTTATTCACAGGTTTCACCGTGAACTCACTTTTTATTTCTAATGTTGCTTTCGCACTTACAGGTGGCTAGATTATGCAGAAGAGTTAGAAGACTGCTCACAACTGGCTAAAGCTTTCTCAGTAAAGTCTAGAAGCAACAAGGCCAGTGTTTCTGGCCTCTGTTCTGATTTCCAGCTTGAACTAAATACACAAACCCTAGCAAATACGAATCTTTCCACGCCATTAACAAAGACTTACTGTGAACAAAAGTGCAAGCTAGCTATGGTTCCTGTTGGGAATCTGCCTGATCTCACCTTCAAGCAAACATGGTTCAATATTTGCACTGAAAATAGGAAGCAGAAATCCCAACTTGAAAAAGAAGCCAGAAGGGACACAGAAATACCAAGCGATTTTCCATTTTTTGAAGTGCCAGTTTGCGATATATCCCGTCGCTAACAACGGCTAATTTTCAGATCAGACCTTGCTTTGACTCCAATAGAAAAATTCTCGTGTTCCTCTGAACTGTCCAGTCTTCTTCAAAGATTTAGGTTGATGTTTCCTGAGGCACCTGAGCTGACCTAAGGATTAGCTGCTGCCAACAGGAGTCAGGCCGTCCCTTGTCATGAAGTCTTGCCCTCTGGCTTTCATTTTATACCTTGGAGAGCTTAGTCAGGGACTATTTGCCTTATCTGTCTATTTGCCTTTTCTTAATAAAATCTGCCAATCAAGTACTATCAGGGTAATAAGGGGATGCTGAGGGAATACAGCATCCCTTTTAGGTAGCAGCAAACCATTAATTTAGTTCATCTGTGTTGTGAAACCTCACCCTTACATATGAAGGCATAGAGGAGAACTTCAGAAGTGCGAGTCTAATGTGAACTAGCCTGGTTTTAGAGGTAACTCACCATGGAGGGTACATTGGCTTCCTTTGGAGTGGGCAGGCATAGAGACTCTGAAGGATCAGAACCCCTGATTTTTCTGTCTTTGATTTCTGTTCCTTTGCGTGTGTGCTGGTTTGATATTTTGAACATTTCCTGCAAAATCTCTCATCTTTTTGTGTGTTTGTGTGTAATCCAGATCATCAGCAGCTGTGGTGGCCCTGAGCTTGCCAGGTCTGTCGTCAGCCCACTTCTTTCTAAAGACACCACAGATTTCCTCAGAGGACACCTGACACCGAAAGAGATAAACCTCTGGGACTCCCTGGGAGAGACATGGACCAGATCCAGGTGAGGACAGAGCTGCCATCTCACCAGGTTCCCCAAGCTCTTGAGAAAGGCAGAGGGGATGCTTGATTTTATAGCCGTGTCAGAGGGTCAAGGATGCCCCGATGCCCCTGCTTCTTCCTGACACGCTTTCAGAGACATGTTCCTTGTGACTCTCGCCACATATTCCCCACTTCATGTCCTAGAGCCGAATGGCCCCGAGAAGCAAACATCCCCACCTACATCCCCAAATTCCGCAATGGCTGGGAACCGCCCATGGAAATATTCCGCGGAGCTCCCTGGGAAATAGACATCGGACACTTGCAAGAAGAGGTTAGTCTCGTGCCCCTGGTCATCCTCTCTTCCCTCTCCCTCCCCCTTTTTCAGAGTGAGAGATGGATCTGTGGAGTTTGTGGTGGTGTGTTAACAAGTAATCGGCTCAAAACTCGGTTGGATCTGGTCACTCCAGTTAAATATGGAAAGAAAATAAGGCCAGAAAAGGGCAGCAATAATCAGCCTCATCTCCTGATCAACAGGAAATAGGATACTATACCATAAGTGAGCCCCATGGATACAGGTTGGCCTGAAGAACGTTTCTTTGGTGTGCACCTCATCGTGACCAAAAGCTTCCAGGCCATGATTCATCTACCACTCACTCTCCTTTTCTCTGATACAGCTTTCCCCTTTCCTGGTAACACTGACTTAATTTTTACCTTTCCAGCTATCATCAGCCAATGGATATCCTTACCGGAACTCCTCACTCAAGCGTGGCCAGACCACTGATCAGACACAAGCTGTGGATGCCTTTAAACAGAACGTAACTCAGCATGTAAATAGGTAACGTATCAGCACCACCCCGGACAACGGCGCCTCGGCTCCCACCTTGTAACCTCATAAGCACCCACTGCAACACATCATGACACCAGAATGTTTCGGCATCCTGGGAGATAACTGTCTGCCATTATTAATTCAGACTCGTTAACAAGATCAAGGCAACTCAAAGATCAGACGAGGGATTATTCATGTAAACACTGTCTGCTTTTTAATCACCAGCAGGTCTACAAGGAAATGGGTTACATGTGTTTTCCACACAAGAGGCAGATACTGACTGACTTCATTAGTCAATCGTAGGTCTTATTTCATAACATCAGCCCACCAAAGTGATATTAAGGATCATGTGCCAAAGATACTGTGCTGCACTTTTGTTCACCATACGTTTAGAGGAGTTAGTGTCTCTCCATTCATCCCAAAGCCACAATAGCTTGCATAGAAAGAACCTGCTTATAGGAGGAATCTGTACTAAGGCACAAGTACACGCAAGCTTTCCGCTGTTGAAAAAACACAGTGCTGGTGAAAGAGCAGCCTGAGCTCAGCAGCACTGCATGGAAAACATTTTAACTGAGGAAGTACCGTTTTGTTTCACTGGGGGCAGCAGCTCCTCCTTTTGCTTTTAGACACAACCAAAGGGAAAAACATTTATTAGAGGCTGAATAAAAGGAGAATGTGTTTCTGCTCTTGCCCATCTCTCCGTCAGGAAACTGACAGGGCGCTGATTTCAGACAACTCTTCTTAATGAGATAAATCCAGAAAATGGGGGGAAAAACCTCCCCTTCAGAAGTCTTGGAAAGTTCAGTTCCCAACCCAGAACCAACCAGGCCACCCCTCTGCCTCAGGCTTTTTTCCAAGGGAAAGATGGCACTTTCACAATTTAACCAAACACTCTGCCCCACAGCTAGTTTTCTATCACCAGTTACTCAGTGGTATAAAATCTTTATGAAAGTACTTTTGGTTCAAAGTTTAGAGGCTTTTCATCTGCTTGCTTGTTTACATGGGCTTATGCCTTTGAAATTTTCCCCAAGATCTCCGAGTTTCAACAAACTCTTCCCAAATTGCAAATTAATTCTCTGCCATACTCTGCTTTGCAGTGATTTGACATGAAGTTATCAGCTTCAAATCTTTAAAGACTGGAAGTCCAGACCCAGCAAAGCACTTAGCCGTGCACTTTTCTGTAGCCAGCTCTGGACTGGGAAAAAAACCTTCAAGCCAGGCTGTTTTTTGATGGTTTTATGTTCTAATCTAAAAGATTTATAAGCTCTACTACTACTACAAAAAAGTTCAAATTCACAGCAAAATACCTTAAATCCAATTATAGCAGCAAAATAACTTACTCTTCCCATTCACCCCCTCAAA